>NW_027056255.1:0-5902 GCF_011386835.1 Chrysemys picta bellii
CATGCACAGGGCCGGCACAGGTTATTGATGCAGACGGCAAGCAGCAGCCCCGGCCTTGCTCAGATCTCTGTCGGGTATCGGGGGGACTGTCTGGATGAGAGTCCTACTCTGGGAGTCCAGCTTGCATCCATGCCTACCCGAACAGACACCCAAGAGACACCCGGGAGGCAGCGCTGGGCTGGAGACTGAATACTGCTGCCTCACGCTAGGGCTTGCACCTAGCAGGGTGGCTATGTCCAGAGGCACTCCATAAATCAATCCAATCAATCCATAGCAATAAGGGGATGAGTGAATCAGAGGCCAAGCTAAGGGAAGGTGCTTTGCTCTAAAGTCTCCTTGAAATGACAAAGCAGCATGCGGTGGATGGCGAACGGGGTCTTGGGAAAGAAGCAGCCTCTGAAGGCTGGGTTGGGTTTGGTGCCCAGTCACCGGCTTTGTGCAAAGACCAGCGCTTAGCCAGCAAAGTCCTGGGACGCCGCAGGGGATTGCAACAGTCAGCTGGCACGGGGGGCATTTGGGGTTTGATGATTGTGCTGCCTGCAGAGGGAAAAGCACCGTTCCGAGTTGGCGAGCTGAAGCATTGGGAGCTGGTGCATGGTATGGAGGAGACATTGCAACTCGGTGCATCTCTCAGTCAGTCAGCTGGCAGGTAGAACCCCATTCCTGGAGAAAGCTCCCCTCTGGGTGGTCTCCATCTCCAACTCATCACCCCTTTGGCCAGAGGCAGACTCTTCATTCCCTGATTTGACCAAGTGCCGGAAAGGGAGCTGCCCATGTCTAGCTGAAACCACTAACCTCAGGGGCGCTGGCTGGGAACAGTGTTTTCCACTACTGGCCCCAGTAGGTTCGCCTGCATAAATACACGCAGCCTTTGTACATACAGATCAGGTTTGTGCATGCACATTGGATGACTGGGCACAATCCTGCAGCCAGGCGCTCGATTTCTCTGCCCAGGTAAGGACGGTCTTCTGCAGTTACATCCTGGACATGGACACAGCTGGAAATGTGACCCAGGAGCAGAAGCACCAGAACACTGAATTCTTGGGAGCCACAAAGCACGCGATCAGTCAGTCACTTGGAGCTGGAATCTCTCAGCAATGGGTGTGTGTGAGTGGGGGGAGGCTCGGGCATCTATTTTATAGACTTCAGTTCATAACTTTTTATCACTCGACTTCATTATACGTTTTGCATCATGGTTGTGCCTTAAACCACCGAACTTAATCGAGGACCCGATCCTCTAGGGTGTGAGCAGATCTTGCTCAGGCAAAAAAACGTTACCGACTCAAGTCAATGGGAGCTTTGCCCGAGTGAGGACTGAGGCTGCTAGATTTTTCTCACGTAGTTATGGAAATGAGCCTCTTGCGCAAGAGATCCCAACAGCGGAGGATATTGGCCTCCGATTTTGGGCTCCTCGAGGGCGGAGAAGGTATATTGCTTGTGAATTCACTTTCAGTGAGACGCAGGCTCCCAAGCACAAGATGTGCTTTTAAGGGACTCAGACTCCTTAGTCACTTAGGTGCTTTGAAAATTTTCCCCTTGGTGCCCATAATAACCTAATTGTCCTCTCATCCTGTTGACTTTGGGGGAGTCACTCCAGGTTAGATCCGTGTTAGCGAGACGAGTGCAGAGCCCAAACACCATTGAAAGCTGGAGGGGTTTGTGAAACTAGGTAACCTCCTCCTCTCCTGTGCGGATGATGCTTTGAGGTGTCACTACCGTCTTTAAAAGAAGTTCAGAATCATCCTTCTCTAGAACTTTCCCTCAAGGATCTCAGTTCCCCATAGGAGCATTAATGAAACACCGCCCCTGTCTGGTACGGACGTCTTATTTCCCCGCATTTTACAGAAAGAGAGAGAAATGGAAACACAATTAACTGACTTGCCCAAGGCCACGCTGAGTCAGTGGCAGAGTTAGGAATAGATCACAGGTCCCCAAGCTTGTTCTTTAACCACTGGACCACACTGCTCCCTGGGTATTAGATTCTGAAATGATGAAGTGTTTGCTTCAAGGCCCTGAGTCTTTCTCAGCCAGCAATCTGCTGCCTGGAAGATGCAGGGTTCCTTGGTACAGGAGGGGTGTTCTCTGCACTGCCAGGATAGGAAGGGGTGGGGGTTGCATTCCTCCCAGAAGATCTGAAAGAAGCTGCTTGGCTCCTTTCTGCAGGTCCTGGCTTGCAATCATGTCATGGGTCTTGGCATGCAGTTGTGCAATCTCCACATCCCCAGGACACCCCTCCACACTGGCATGACAGGCATTTACTGGCAGAGCGGGAAGAGGGGCTCCTATTGGGAGAGTACTTGGGCACTGGGAGCCCAAGGGCTTATACCGCTGCACAGGCCCGAGAGCATCACTATGGGGAGGAGGTAATATTCCTAGCTGCGTCTCTCCACCCTCGGGCAGTGCTGCTGAATTCTCTGGTGCTGCTGGCGCCGCCATGTGACTGGCAGGCGGGCAGTGATGTCTCATTCCCCGTCTTTCTCTCTCGTTGCAGATGGCCCGTCCAATCCAGGTGAAGCCGGCGGACAGCGAGAGCCGTGGAGGTAGTTGTCATCTCTCCTTGTTATTCCTCCGTGTCGTTTTGCTTGCAGCTGATCTGTTGTGAGGTGCCCTCCTGGCCCACTCTTGCTAGGTGGAGAGACCCAGTGTTTATGGCCTACCCTTGCTGTGCACCTGCGGGTGATTGTGGGCCTGGGTTTGGGTTATGGATAGAACAAAGAGGCTCCTGTTGGGAGCTCCTGGTTTGGTGAAACACTCCATGCCCGAGTACGCCACTGCAAGGCTCTGCCAAGCTCACAGCTTCTCTGTTGGGCCCCACTACACTTGGGAACTGCGCAGAGCATCAGCCCTGGGGCCTGGCAGGAGGGTACAGGAGGAACAGGAAGAAGGATGGGGGCGTTTGGGGGAGACTCAGGCATAGCACTGGGCCCGTTTTTTCATTGGAACCGTTTTTTCAATGAAAAAGGCAGATTTGAGTCGACCAAACTACTTCACGAATTGGGTCAAATTCGCCAAATTGTTCACTCCAAAAAAAAAAAAAAAGCAGAAACAGATCAAAACATTTCCATTTTTCCATTCGAAATGAATTTTTATTTAGAAATTTGTTTTCCTTTTATTTTTTAAAAAAAGTAAAAAACCCCTCAGAAATGAAATGAAACAGGGAGGGGGGGGGGGTTCGGTACGGCCGAGAGCTATTCGCACAGCTCTCCTCAGCGGTGCAGGTTAGCCCCTTGGCCTAGCGAGCATTAACATGACAGCAGTAACATATGCTAAGCGGTTATGAGCTGGAATATGCGGCGAGCTGCGTTAATTTACATGGCCCCTGTCAGATGCCATTCTTCAGATGGAGCAAGTGTAACCCCCTGGTGTCGCAAATGAACAGATCCTTTTTGTTGCTTTTCCCTGCCTTAACCGTGCATTTCTTCTTCCTCCTACACTCCTGCATCTATCCGTCCTTCTCTTCATTTGCTTGTGCTGCCTTATCAAGCGATTTGGTAGGGCTGGTGGCATTTGGGTGGGGCTGCTTTCCCCTTTAGAATGGAACATCGCATGTACTGTGTCTAGGATTGGAAGAATTTGATTTTTGTTTTCAAGGATTATTTCCAAGTATTTTGTTTGTATTGATTTCAACGTTCGCATCAGCAGGAAATCAAAATAAAAAAGTCAGCTATTAATAATCCTTTATTCCAAACGGAGGCTGGGATTTTCAGATGAGCCTAAGGGAGTTAGATTTCCAAATTTCAATGGGAATCAGGCATTTAACTCCCTTAGGCTGCTCTAAAAATCCAAGCCATAGAGCCTGTAGGAAGCAAGGTGTGGAATAAGTGACCTAAGTCACTTAGGCCCAGATCTTCAAAGGGCTTTAGGTGCCTAACTCTCATTGGTTTTGGCTATGGAAGTCTTTGCTAGAGCTACAAAATCTTGTACGCACAAGTAACCATGCGCAGCTGCTCACAGACACCACACACAAATTCTGGTACACAGTTAATATATAGCAATACACATGCTTATGGACACCCGAACAGACACCACAGAGATACATAAAAACATCCACATCCAACGCTGGTAGGCATGAGTGCATTCACACAGCTAAGTTCACAAGTCCATCCATACACATGCACAAATAAATAGAAAGATAAACGCATACCCATTTATTAAGCCCTCAAGACATATTAAAAAAAATAACTTCCCCTCTCTGTAAATGTCCCTTATCAGTGACGGAAATTCTTCCTTACAGAAGGAAAAAGATTGTTTCTTCTAGGCTGCACTGCCTAGAACCATGTACCTGCGCTACTGAGCGCACATGGGTTTAGGCAGCCGGAGAGCTGAATGCCTGAATCAGAGATTGCTGATGTGTTGGGAAGGGTGGAGTTAATATTCAGCCAGCTCGTCCTCTCAAGCTGCCCAGGGAACTCTGCCAAGGACCACAACACATGAGTGGGGAGAGACGCCGACGATGATCGCCGACATTTACCGATCGAAAATTGAATCCTGCCGTGCCTAATGAAGGCCCCGATGCTGCAATCTGAAACTTACTTCTGCCCCCCCATGCAGGGCCCCATCAGTGCAGGAATCCACCTGGATGGATCTGAATGCAGGATCAGGGCCTATCTGTGCCTCTGTACTGGGCCATAATTTCCTCTGGGCAGGGACCATATATCTGTCTATGTTTGAAAAAGCACTAAGTACCCTGTAGTGGCTGGTCAAAATAATAATAATAATTAATGTCCCCACTTTGCTCCTTGGGGAGCAAAAGGAGACGTGTTGCTTCTTCGACCATTTAATTGAGTTCAAAGCTGTCAGTGGTGTTTGCAGAAGACATTTCTTTCCCTGTGTAGGACCAGATTATGATCCTGTTACAACCCATAGTTTATTACTCCACAAGTGGTGCCACTGACTTTGGTGGGCCAATGCTCATGGGGAAAGCACTGTTCAAATGGAGTCAGAGTATCACAAACTGGTGCTTAATTATTCTTGCCTTCCCTACAGCAAGATCTTTATTATTTTAAAAAATATCCTAGTGACTGTTGTATTAAATATTAATATGATCTTACATTTCTATTGCAACTTCCATCCCAAAGCATCTCAGTCGCTGTTAGAGAAGGGAGAAAGGAGTCAAAAATGTTTATTTAATTTGTGTATTTTAAAAAAAAGTTTATTTCCAGTTCACAGCTCTGAAACAGAGGAGGATTCCCCCCCCCCCCATGATATTGGTGCCAAAATGGCCATTTTTCGCATTTTAAGAAAAATGCAACATAAAAAGATTTCACTTTTTTAAATGCAAATCGATTTTCACCCCAAAGGATTTTGCATTTCAAAACTGCTGGAAGTTGTTTTGCATTGGAAACAAGATCTGTTTTTTTGGGTGCGGGACCTATTTCCAGTCCAAAAGGCTCCAGTTTTTCCAAGATGTGAAAAAGGAATTCACTAGCATTTTTTCCTGTGCTTTTATTATTATTATTTATTATTGTTGAAAATTTGGACCATTTTTGGAAATTCAAAGCCGGAAAGCAGAAGTCTTGAGTTTCTAGGTCTCTGAATTTTGTTTCAAATTTTCTCCAATAAATCTACAAATTATATACACATGACAACACAGAAACGCAGCCACTTCTGGGGGGGAGCTGATGGAGGCCCAGAACTAGCCTGCAGCTTTTCACTGTGACAAGGAGAATTTGCTATCGAGGTCTAAGAGGTAATGGGATGTTTGCAGTGAAGTGTGTGCATGTGGCATGGGAGAAGAATAGTGATTCTCATTTAGGTTCCGCTTAGATCTAGCCTACAAGACAATGGTCATTTAATCCAAAATCCTGCCTGCATTTAGGAGTTCCTTACCGACCCCTGTATTCCACACCAGTACCTGGGGCAGCCCAGAACCCAGAGGGCACAACATTGGCATAAAGCCACC
>NW_027056257.1:0-5892 GCF_011386835.1 Chrysemys picta bellii
AATTTCTCAAGCTATTACGTTAGACTGTTAATGCTTTGCAAGTGATCGTTTCGTGAGAAAGACGAAAAAGAGACTTTTGTTCCTGATCTGTCCTCGGGCCAAATGTCCCTAAGACTCCTCTTCTGAAAGCCCTGAAGATGCCCTGCTGATTGTTTCGGAGACTTCGAGTCATGAGAACGAAGAGAAATGCGAATATCATTCCTGACAGCGCTAGGTATAAATATTTCAAGGACTCATGCTCAAAAAGCCATTACTGGACATGATTTCTAAGAGATCGGTTCGTGAGAAAGACGAAAAAGAGAAATTAATTCTTCTTCTCTGCTGGGGACCAATTTCTCAATTAATCATGCTTCGAAAGCAATTAGGATGCACTGCCAATGGTTTGGAAGACATCAGTTCCAGAGAAAGAGGAAAAAAATGACTGACTTATTACTGATCCGTGCTAAGGACAAATTTCTCAAAGACTCCTCATCCAAAAGTCATTGGGCTGCTTGCTTATGGTTTGGAAGAAATCGGTTCGTGGGAAAGACGAAAAATGAGGAATTCATTGCTGATCTGCTCTGGTTACAAATTTCTCCAGGAATCATACTTCTAAAGCCTTCTGTACTGCTACTGGTTTGGAAGAACTCGGTTCGGGAGAAAGACGAAACGTGAGCCTTTCATTCCTAATCTGAGCTAGCGATCAATTTCTCAAGGAAGCATGCTGCGAAACGCCTTTGGAGGCACTCTTAATGGTTCGGAAGCCATAGGTTTATGAGAAAGAAGAAAAATGACAAATTCATTCCTGCTCTGTGCTTACGGATACATTTCTCAAGGACTCATGCTTGAAAAGTCGTTAGAATTGATTGTTAATGGTTTTTGAAGCGCTCAGTTGGTGAGAAATACTAAAAATAGGAAATTCATTCCTGAGCTGTGCTTGGGACACATGTCTCAAGGAGTTTTCATCTAAATGCCTTTAGGCTTCACAGCTAGTGGTTTCGAAGTGGTCGGCTGGTGAGAAAGGTGACAAAAGAGACTTCCATTCCTTATCTGTGCTAGAGATCCATTTCTCAAGGAATCATGCTACGAAATGCATTTGGATGCACTCTTAATGGTTCGGAAGCCATAGGTTTATGAGAAAGAAAAAAAATGATAATTTCATTCCTATTCTGTGCTGTAGATACATTTCTCAAGGACGCATGCTTGAAAAGTCGTTAGGATTGATTGTTAAGGGGTTTGAAGCGCTCAGTTGGTGAGAAATACTAAAAATAGGCAATTCATTCGTGAGCTGGCTTTGGGACACGTGTCTCAAGGATTCTTCATCTAAATACCTTTAGGCTGCACAGCTAGTGGTTTGGAAGAGGTCGGTAGGTGAGAAAGGTGAAGAAAGAGAATTTCATTCTTGTGCTGTGCTAGTGAAAAATTTCACAAGGAGTCATGCTTGAAAAGTCACTAGTGTGTACTACTCCTGATTTGGATAAGATCGCATCGTGAGAGACGACAAATGAGAATTTCCTTGCTGACTGTGCTAAGGAGATGATGCTCAAGGAATGATCCTTGAAAAGCCATTAGGATGAACGGCTAGTGGTTTGGAAGTCATCATTAAAGGAGAAACACTTAAAATGAGAGTCTTCATTCCTGAGTTGTGCTATTAACAAATTACTCTAGGAATCTTTGTGTAAAAGCCATTAAGATGCACTGCTAATGGTTGCGGAGCGCTCGATTCACGCGAAACAGGTGAAGAGGTTGAAGATAACCTCTTCAACCTCTAAAGATGCTGCTGATAACCATTATGGTCCAGTACCCGTAGGACTGGGACAAGTTATTTACCCCACCTGCTGTTCGCAAAGAAGGTAGTGCGCCAGGAATACACAAGCTTTTCCCCGTTCGGGTTGCTGTATGGGAGGAGAGCGAGGGGACCCCTAGACTTCATGAGGGATGAGTGGGAGGGGTAGACCTCTCCAGGGGGATCATCAATAGTGGAGTATGTACTGATTTACTGGGAAAAGCTCGTGGAGCTCATGGGCTTGGCTAGAAGAAACATAGCAAGGACACAGAGGAAGCAGAAGGTCTGGTACGACCGCTCAGCATGTGCCCACCCCTATGCTACCGGGGAGCAGGTGATGCTTCTCATCCCTGTGAAGAGGAACAAGAACTATTGAGTCTTGTGATGTGCTTGGGGCACAGGTCTCTAGGCAGCTTCATCTAAAAGCCATTAGAAAGCTAGTGTTTAGGAAGAGACCTGTTATTAGAAAGACAAAACAAGATAAATTCCGTCAGATTTGTGCTATGACAAATTTCTCTTGTAATCTTCATCTAAATGTCATTAGAATGCACTGCTAGTATTTACAAAGAGACGTGTAGGGGAGAAAGACAAACAACTCAGCTAATTATTGATCCGTGCTAGGGACAAATGTCTCAAGGAAACCGCGCCTGGAAGACAGGAGGATGGACTTTTAATGGTTTAGCGAGCTCGGTTCGTGCGAAAGGCCAACAAATTCCATTTCTGAGTTGTGCTATTAACAAATTACTCTAGGAATCTTCGTGTAAAAGCCATTAAGATGCACTGCTAATGGTTGCGGAGAACTCGATTCACGAAAAACAGGTGAAGAGGTTGAATGGAACCCTAAAGATGCTGCTGATAACCATTATGGTCCAGTACCCGTAAGACTGGGACAAGACCCCACCTGCTGTTCGCAAAGAGGGTAGTGCGCCAGGAATACACAAGCTTTTCCCCGTTCGGGTTGCTGTATGGGAGGAGAGCGAGGGGACCCCTAGACTTCATGAGGGATGAGTGGGAGGGGTAGACCTCTCCAGGGGTATCATCAATGATGGAGTATGTACTGATTTACTGGGAAAAGCTCGTGGAGCTCATGGGCTTGGCTAGAAGAAACCTAGCAAGGACACAGAGGAAGCAGAAGGTCTGGTACGACCGCTCAGCATGTGCCCACCCCTATGCTACCGGGGAGCAGGTGATGCTTCTCATCCCTGTGAAGAGGAACAAGAACTATTGAGTCCTGTGATGTGCTTGGGGCACAGGTCTCTAGACAGCTTCATCTAAAAGCCATTAGAAAGCTAGTGTTTAGGAAGAGACCTGTTATGGGAAAGACAAAACAAGATAAATTCCGTCCAGATTTGTGCTCTGATAAATTTCTCTTGGAATCTTCATCTAAATGTCATTAGAATGCACTGCTAGTATTTACAAAGAGACGTGTAGGGGAGAAAGACAAACAACTCAGCTAATTATTGATCCGTGCTAGGGACAAATGTCTCAAGGAAACCGCGCCTGGAAGACAGGAGGATGGACTTTTAATGGTTTAGCGAGCTCGGTTCGTGAGACAGGCCAACAAATTTCATTTCTGATTTATGCTAGAGATCAATGTTTCAAAGCATCATACTGCAAATGGCATTTTTTGGAAGACATCGGTTTATGCGAAAGACGAAAAATTATTAATTCATTCCTGAGCTGTGCTATGACAAATGTCACAAGGAGTCATGTTGTGCTACTGATTTGGAAGAGAACGGTTCATGTTGAAGAGGAAAGATTAGAATTTCATTTCTGAGCTCTGCTAGGGCCAAATTTCTCAAGCTATTACGTTAGACTGTTAATGCTTTGCAAGTGATCGTTTCGTGAGAAAGACGAAAAAGAGACTTTTGTTCCTGATCTGTCCTCGGGCCAAATGTCCCTAAGACTCCTCTTCTGAAAGCCCTGAAGATGCCCTGCTGATTGTTTCGGAGACTTCGAGTCATGAGAACGAAGAGAAATGCGAATTTCATTCCTGACAGCGCTAGGTATAAATATTTCAAGGACTCATGCTCAAAAAGCCATTACTGGACATGATTTCTAAGAGATCGGTTCGTGAGAAAGACGAAAAAGAGAAATTAATTCTTCTTCTCTGCTGGGGACCAATCTCTCAATTAATCATGCTTCGAAAGCAATTAGGATGCACTGCCAATGGTTTGGAAGACATCAGTTCCAGAGAAAGAGGAAAAAAATGACTGACTTATTACTGATCCGTGCTAAGGACAAATTTCTCAAAGACTCCTCATCCAAAAGTCATTGGGATGCTTGCTTATGGTTTGGAAGAAATCGGTTCATGGGAAAGACGAAAACTGAGGAATTCATTGCTGAGCTGCTTTGGTTACAATTTTCTCAAGGAATCATACTTCTAAAGCCTACTGTACTGCTACTGGTTTGGAAGAACTCGGTTCGGGAGAAAGACGAAACGTGAGCCTTTCATTCCTAATCTGAGCTAGCGATCAATTTCTCAAGGAAGCATGCTGCGAAACGCCTTTGGAGGCACTCTTAATGGTTCGGAAGCCATAGGTTTATGAGAAAGAAGAAAAATGACAAATTCATTCCTGTTCTGTGCTTACGGATACATTTCTCAAGGACTCATGCTTGAAAAGTCGTTAGAATTGATTGTTAATGGTTTTTGAAGCGCTCAGTTGGTGAGAAATACTAAAAATAGGAAATTCATTCCTGAGCTGTGCTTGGGACACATGTCTCAAGGAGTTTTCATCTAAATGCCTTTAGGCTTCACAGTTAGTGGTTTCGAAGTGGTCGGCTGGTGAGAAAGGTGACAAAAGAGACTTTCATTCCTCATCTGTGCTAGAGATCCATTTCTCAAGGAAGCATGCTGCGAAATGCATTTGGATGCACTCTTAATGGTTCGGAAACCATAGGTTTATGAGAAGGAAAAAAAATGATAATTTCATTCCTATTCTGTGCTGTAGATACATTTCTCAAGGAAGCATGCTTGAAAAGTCGTTAGGATTGATTGTTAAGGGTTTTGAAGCGCTCAGTTGGTGAGAAATACTAAAAATAGGCAATTCATTCCTGAGCTGGCTTTGGGACACGTGTCTCAAGGATTCTTCATCTAAATACCTTTAGGCTGCACAGCTAGTGGTTTGGAAGAGGTCGGTAGGTGAGAAAGGTGAAGAAAGAGAATTTCATTCCTGTGCTGTGCTAGTGAAAAATTTCACAAGGAGTCATGCTTGAAAAGTCATTAGTGTGTACTACTCCTGATTTGGATAAGATCGCATCGTGAGAGACGACAAATGAGAATTTCCTTGCTGACTGTGCTAAGGAGATGATGCTCAAGGAATGATCCTTGAAAAGCCATTAGGATGAACGGCTAGTGGTTTGGAAGTCATCATTAAAGGAGAAACACTTAAAATGAGAGTCTTCATTCCTGAGTTGTGCTATTAACAAATTACTCTAGGAATCTTTGTGTAAAAGCCATTAAGATGCACTGCTAATGGTTGCGGAGCGCTCGATTCACGCGAAACAGGTGAAGAGGTTGAAGATAACCTCTTCAACCTCTAAAGATGCTGCTGATAACCATTATGGTCCAGTACCCGTAGGACTGGGACAAGTTATTTACCCCACCTGCTGTTCGCAAAGAAGGTAGTGCGCCAGGAATACACAAGCTTTTCCCCGTTCGGGTTGCTGTATGGGAGGAGAGCGAGGGGACCCCTAGACTTCATGAGGGATGAGTGGGAGGGGTAGACCTCTCCAGGGGTATCATCAATGATGGAGTATGTACTGATTTACTGGGAAAAGCTCGTGGAGCTCATGGGCTTGGCTAGAAGAAACATAGCAAGGACACAGAGGAAGCAGAAGGTCTGGTACGACCGCTCAGCATGTGCCCACCCCTATGCTACCGGGGAGCAGGTGATGCTTCTCATCCCTGTGAAGAGGAACAAGAACTATTGAGTCTTGTGATGTGCTTGGGGCACAGGTCTCTAGGCAGCTTCATCTAAAAGCCATTAGAAAGCTAGTGTTTAGGAAGAGACCTGTTATTGGAAATACAAAACAAGATAAAGTCCGTCCAGATTTGTGCTATGACAAATTTCTCTTGGAATCTTCATCTAAATGTCATTAGAATGCACTGCTAGTATTTACAAAGA
>NW_027056258.1:0-5888 GCF_011386835.1 Chrysemys picta bellii
CAACTTACAGTTTCATAAAGTTTTCAGTAGCTTTAGGAGTGAAAGGTCAACTAGAGCTTTTATTGTTAATGAGAGAGCAGGAGAGGGGTGTGTGAGAGAGCGAGCATGCTGTTATCAAGATCGGAGCATATTCTTGTTACCAATATGCCACCATATTAATATACCATCTACTATACTGAACAGCATTTCTCTGATCAAACTTCCAATGAAGGCTGTAACATGACAGTGTAACAAGTCCATACTAAATACTGTGACAAACCCAGAATATCTACTGAAATCTTATTTACTGTAACTTTAATAAAGTGCTAAATAAACACACAAGCCCAGATTGCTACAAGCCGGCAGGATGTAGACATACGGATAAATGAGCTTTGATGGTAACTTCAATGCATGCTAATTTCTGGCTTTAAAGAATGTGCAATAAACACAGCTGCCAGAAATGTGATCTGAAATTAGACACTAATTAAATTAAATTCCCACTGGAATGAGAGTAGCTGTGCACCTTGTAGTCTATTTTTTGTAACCAGAGTAACTCAAATGATAATGACTTTTTCTTCCATGGCTAGGCAGGGGGCCAGCAGCCATTAGTGAAATCTATTTTGGTTTTTGTTTATTTCTTATAATTAATTTTTTTTGCGTTGAGATGATCTAATTGTTCACAAAGCTACTGATGGAGCCAAGTGTTCCTTTCACTTTTACTCTCACCCTCTCTTTCTCTTCGTTTATTTAATACATTCATGTTTTATATCTTAATCAAGGTTACAAACTCTTCAGGGTAGGGACTCTCCCTCTGTGTCAGTGGTGTCAAACGCTTGGTGGGCAGGCTACATGGGACCCAGATAATGTTTGGAATTTAAGATTTAAATAAAACAAAAAAGAAGTTACTAGGCCTTATGGTCAGAGAGAGAACCTTCTTTCTAAATGTAACCAAGGGTAAACAAAGTAGTGTTGTCTTCCTGAGTCTGCAGCCAGCTTGAAACAATGAGGCTGGGGGGGTATGAACATCTTCAGATTTCACCCCCCCCCCCAAGTAATCTCGATGAAGTGTTAATGCTAAGGTCCAACAAGGACACTTTAATGTAAGCATGAACTATTTCATTGCTGGTCATTTAGTGGATGAAATAGGACTGGAGATGGGGACAGGAGCTGGGAGTTGCTGCATGGAAGGAAATATAGAAAACTAAGGCCAATAAAAAGTTAAGTATACCCATCTACATCGCTTAGGGGTGTGATAAAACCACACCCCTGGGTGACGTAGTTAAACTGATCTAATCTCCCCCCCGCTCCCCCGGTGTAGACAGCACTAGGTCAGCGGGAGAATTCTGCTGTCAACCTAGCTCCTGACTTGTGGGGAGATGGATTAACTAGAGCAATGGGAGGACCCCTCCCATCTCTGCCGTGAGTGGCTATACTGAAGCACTACAGCAGCACAATGGCTGCACTGATGCAGCTGTGCCATTCTCAAGTGTAGCCATTCTAAGCTGATGGGAGAGCTCTCTTCCATCAACTTAATTAATCCTCCCCCAATGAGCGGCAGTAGCTGTGTCCGCAAGAGAAGCTCTCCCGCTGACATAGCGCTGCCCACATTGGTGCTTAGGTCGGTGTAACTTATATCGCTCACGGGGTGGCTTATTCATATCCCCGAGCGACATAAGTTATCCCGACATAAGTAGTGTAGACATAGCCTCAGCTAAGGTGCAGAGAGAAACAAGAAAGGAACGTGGGGAAGAAAGAAGGGGGAAAAAGCAGAAATAGCTTTGGGCCTAAAGGGGAGCATCTTTTCCCATTGATTAATGCTGAATGCAACTCTAAGGTACAGGAGAAATAATGTCCCTTTATTGTCGCTTTTAAATACAAATATTAATATTTGTTAAATTCTTATTCCATGTGTGGTGCCATAAAAGCCACGGGAAGACACGGTCCCTACTTATGGAGATCAGCATCTAAATGGATAAGCAGAACAATACAAATTCCCTTGGATCACCAGTGGAATTCTATCAGAGTGGTTTAACTAGAAAATAAAAAGTATTGTGCAGTGGTTCTCAAACTTTTGTACTGGTGACTCCTTTCCCATAGCAAGCGTCGGAGTGTGACACCCCCCCTTTATAAAATAAAAAGGCTTTTTAATATATTGAACACCATTGTAAATGCTGGAAGCAAAGCGGGGTTTGGGGTAGAGGCTGACAACTCACCCCCCCCATGTAATAGCCTCACAACTCCTTGAGGGGTCCCGACCCCCAGTTTGAGTACCCCTGGTATTGTGTGTGTAGCAGCACATACAAGTTGCGTGTGCTAACTCGGGGTGGGAATGGAGGAAGAATTGTATTTTACGGAGGGATTTGAATGAAGAGAGAATGGCAGCATTTTGTGTCAGGCATAAAAGGGCAGCCTGGGGTGTGGCCCAACAATAGAAGTAGTGCAGGAGGGATAGGCAGAGCGTGGCCAGATGAAATGAGATCATTATGAAGACATTAACATTTACAATCAACTTCTTCTAGACTAATTTAGGGCCTATATATGCAATAAGCCTTGGATTGGGCCTTTGACCTTTATGATCCCAATCTTTTCAGGGGCTTCAGGGTGAAGTTTGGTGACAGGCTTGAGGTGGTGGGTTTCTTTTGTGATTGTTGCCTCTGCTATGGAAAAGGTTGCTTAACTACTGATAATGGTGGAGCCAGAAGCAAATTATCGATATACACATTTGATACATTACTAGAATTGATTTCAAATATTGCAAAGTGTCAGTGTCAGAAATTAGTGCCATAAAAATCTAAATAAGTAAATGTTACTACCCATTGATGATCCCCATACAAGCAACATACTGTATGCACAAGCATAACATTTTTGCGTCTGCCAAAATGCTATTAACTTACAATGATAAACTCAATTTGTAAAACTCATTCATTTCGAAAATGTTACTTATTTATCCTGAAACTACTTATTTATCTGACAAGAAGCTCCATTAGTTACATTATACTTATATCCGTTTCTACATCTAGTCACTAGATGGCACTGTCTGATAGGAGATAAATATTTCTTAACAGACCATTTTAAATTTCCGAAAACGTGACGTGTTCTGCCACAAAGAGTTAGCAAAAGAAAGACACTGAAGCCCAAGTTATATTCACTATATACACTTCATTAAATTTAGTGAAAAGGCCATGAGAATTACATAATCTATTAAAATGATTGTGATAGGTAGGGGGAAACAGACTCCAATCTGTAAGAAAAGCTAGAGACATCTAGGAAGATCTGAGAGTAACAGCATCCCACCCTCTGGCTGTAATTAGCCAATGAAACATTGTTCTCATGATGTAACTGGTTATCCTTCTGAGAAGCTTTGGTGGGCAAAGTTTCTGTAGAACCAGACAAAACTGGAATTCTCCTTATTCACCTCAAATTAATTGAATTATGCCTTTCTAAATTCACTTGCTTTTTCTAATTTACCTCCACACTCTTCAAGTGTAGCTCCACCCCAAAAAGTGACTACATTAAAATGTAACTTTCTTCCGCAGCAATTCTACTTCCTGGATGTATTCAAAGTCTTATTTGCTTAACTTAATGACTAGTATGTCAAACACAAGTTATTGGGCTCAACAACAGATGCAACAAGGTGAAATTTAACAGCCTGTTACATACAGGTCAGGCTAGATGATCTGATGGTCCCTTCTGGCCTTAAACTCTATGAATATATGAGACAAGGTGGGTGAGTTAATATATTTTATTGGACCAACTTCTGTTGGTGAGAAAGACAAGCTTTCGAGCTACACAGAGCAATTCTTCAGGTCTGGGAAAGATACTGACGTTATGTCTACACTACAGCTTATGTCGGCATAACTTATATTGCTTAGGGGTGTGAATAAACCAACCTGAGCGACATATGTTACACCAACCTAAGCCCCGGTGTGGACCGCTCTGTGGTGGTGGGAGAGCTTCTCCCACTGACATAGCTACTGCCTCTCGTTGCGGGTGGATTAATTAAGCTGACGGGAGAGCTCTCTCCCATTGGCAGAGAGCTTACAGCGGCGCAGCTGCATGATACTGTAAACTCTCTAGTGTAGTCATGCCCACCACTAAAACACAAGATGGAACAGATAGTGTATATTCTAAGGGATCATTCAAGGTGAAGTGGCCCATTAACCCCCCTGTAGTCATATGTTAATGGGCCACTTCACCTTGAATGGTCCCTTAGAATATGTGCTAACTACTTACAGCTAAATACAAGATGGAACAGATAGTTTAGCACGCCACACTTGGATTATGTCTACACTACCACTTATGTCGGCAAAATTTATGTCACTCCAGGGTATGAAAAAAATGTAAGTTTCGCCAGCATAAGTGGTAGTGTGCACAGCGCTATATCAACAGGAGAAGCTCTCGCCCATCGGCATAGAGCGGCTACACAAGTGATCTTACAGCAGCGCAGCTGCATCACGGCTGTGCCACTGTAAGCTCGCTAGTGTAGACATGGCCTTAGTGCCTTTCCCAGACCTGAAGAAGAACTCTGTGTAGTTCAAAAGCATGTCTTTCTCTCCAACAGAAGCTGGCCCAATAAAAGATATTGCCTCACCCGCCTTGTCTCCCTAATATCCTGGGACTGACATGGCTACAACACTGCATATCATCTATTAATACATAACATACAAAAATATGTCAAAAGAACTTTAAGTTATAAAGTTAAGTACTTAATTTGGAAATGCCAGATTTATGGATATTAGAGAGACAAGGTGGGTGAGGCAATACCTTTTATTGGACCAATTTCTGTTGGTGAGCGAGAGATAAGCTTTTGAGCTTACACCAAGCTCTTCTTCAGGTCTGGGAAACGTAGTCGGATTAATAGAGGTCAGTGCAATCTAAGCTCTGCCCTCTTGTGTGACCATTGTGTGCACTGAATGAAGGAAGGGTCCTACGGAAAAAACAGTATGTGACCATGTAATTAAAGACTGTCATAAGGCATATGTACAAGGAGGCTGAACTAAGGTGGCATGGACAACTGCAAAACTGGCATTGCTTAACATTTTGTGTTTGACTTTGCAATCTAAGTCATGTTCTTCTAGTGTAGTTTTGTGTGTAATTTTATGTATTTTTTTAATTGGAAAAAGTTTTAAAACAATTTCTATTCTGTGCAATGAAACAACCCCCACATAATGCACACTGAATCTTCAGTATTGCAGAACAAGTTTAGCTCCAGAGCTCACATTAGCAGGCAGCCAGAGAAGGCTGTTAGCCCAGAGATTGTGTACTGGGTCCAGAGGTGGGTGGGCGAGACTGATCTGTCTCTCTTTCTCCCCACTTCCAGGAGTGCGGGGTATCTACCCCATGTGGTGCCCCAATTGGAGGGATGGGCTGCTAGAGACATGTACAATGGCTAAGAGGGGTGACTGGAGGGAGCCCAGTATTGTTCTCTCTCTTCCTGCTGTTTTCTCAGCCCCCTAGGATGGAGTAGTTCCTGCCCCATGTGGTTAGATCACTGGGGCCATGATCCATTCCAGCGTGGTTGTTGGTGGAGTGGTCATGGGGAGCCCAGCCTATTTCTCTCCCCCTACCACCACCCTTGCAACAACTCCTCTAACAGCTCCCTACCGTTCCCAGTGCAGAGCCTCCCCCCCCCCCCGCCCCTGAGATATTTTCTTTTTAAAACATCGCTGTACTTTTAAAAATCTTTAAATTGAAAACAGTAATTTTAATACCAGATGTGGTATAACTTCTGTTCATGTGACTCTAATTCCCCCCTTTAATTCCACACACAGCTATAAATGTCTGTTTATCTCTAACATGTATCTCAGAAATACTTGTTCTTTACAGAATTAAAGAAAACAGTATCCACTTCTGTGTATTCTATGGGCTGCATAATTGCACCATCTCTCTTTCCAGCATCTCAAAATATA
>NW_027056259.1:0-5883 GCF_011386835.1 Chrysemys picta bellii
TGCCCTTCAGTGGAAAGGTGGTCCCATAGGAAAATATAACAGTGCAAGCTAGAGCAACCTTCATGTTGCTCTAACATCAACAGAGGCCAGGGCTGGGGAAAGGATCATGGAGCTGTAACTGGCTCCATGACAGCCTCCATTTCCCTCTCTGCTGTGCTCAGGGGAAGGAATACAGCAGAGAATCTGGCCAAATATATCCAGGGCAGGGACCATTTCTCCATATATGTTTGTGCAGCACCTAGCACAGTGGGGTCCTGATCCTAACCGGGGTTGGTGGACACTACCATAATATAAATACTACATAACATTCATATGTGTGAGAGAGACAGTGTTCCAGCAGCCTTGAGTTGAGGGAGCTGATGTTCCACAATAAAACATAAATGAAGAAGCCTCCCCATCTCTAACCAACATCTCTTGCTTTATCAACCACGGCAACTTTGCTCTCTCCCTTGTAGTGGCTTCGAGTGGTTCCCCCCTGGCAGCCTTGGAGGGAGGCCAATTGCCTCACTATGCCACCTAGTGGCTGATAGCCAATTGATAGGGTATTAGCACAGTCCCTCCCAGTAAAGAGTCTAGGGCCGTGGCCCCTTGGGGTGGGGCAGGGCAATTAGCAGTCTTCAGCCCAGCTCTCAGGTTGGGGCAGACAGAGTCCGGCTCAAGCCCTCTTGGCAGGGCCGAGTAGTAACAGTCTATGGCCCAGCTGCCTGGCTGGAGAAGACAGCAAACACAGACAGACTGTCCGGCCTAAGGTGGGGAGGCTGCCACCCAAGGGGTGGGGTTGGCAGCAGGGGGGTAGAGCAGTGGTTCCCAAACTTTAACAATCTGTGAACCCCTTTCACTAAAACGTCAAGTCTCGCGAACCGCCTCCTAAAAATGAATATTTCCAGGGATTTTCTCCTTTACCCGAGTATAAATTATAAAAGCAGTGATCTTGGAAATACACAATTTGTTTTTATGACATGCTTATTACACACTATTATTAATTATTATTTATCATTACAGTATTTTTATTACATTATGAAAATGGCAAAACTCTTCCAAGATCTCATTTTCGTAGCTTGTATCACTTTGAATAAGCCTGTTATAAGACATCTGGCAATCCAAAGGATTTCTTCATCCAAAAGAAGATCCTGTTCTCCGATGTATATCAAATATGTTCAAAAGTCCCTCACTTATCCAGAACCCCATTTATCCTAATGACTCTCACGACTCCCATCCCATTCTAATGAATGACGTTTGATTATGATTATGTTTTACTTTCCTAAAATATCCCTATTAATTTCAGTTGGGTACGATATTCTTCACTTCCTCCCCTAAACTCTTGTTGAGTGTTACATCATGTTGTTAAACAGCTGCTGCTTTTCACCCTAGAGGCAACTGTGTTCTGGAGGCAGGTGAAGTCATTTTTATGTACAAATAGCTAGAAAATAATTTTGCTTGGCACTCTGAGAGCATGGGAAATGAAAACTGCAATTAAGTTTTCAGGTCTGGGTCTCCACTCAGACCAATTTTACACTGGTGTAGTTTCTCATGATTTCCACGTGTGTAAGCAAAAGGGGAATCAGTCTCATTATGTTAATCGCAGGAAATTTGCTTTTATGGTGACAAAGACAGGAATCAATCTTGAGAATTTCATGCATTAGCTTGCAGAATCTACTATGTGAATTTCAAAGCACATGTAACCGTGAAAGTCCATTGAGAAATGCATACAACAAAGTTATCCATGAAAGGAATCCTCAGTAGGATGTGTGAGACTGTGTATATGGGATTAGAGTGAAGTGTTCATCAAGGCACTTTCACAGGGATTCATGGTGTGGTGGACTGAACATAGGATGGTGGGCCAGGAACTCTTCTTTTTAATTCTTGTTCTACTGCTGATTTGCTGTGTAGTGTGTGGTTAATTTGTGTTTTCACCTTGAAGATATGAAGTGCTACAGAGAAGCTAAGTAATATTTTTATGTAGACATTCACAGAAAAGTAAAGACAAAAGGTAAAGGCTGAATCACATTCTAAATTGGAGCTGGTCTAAAAAAGGGGGACTTTTTTGGGGGGGAATCAAAACTTTATTCAAAATTTTGGGTCCTCGCCCCCCCCCCTTTTTTTTTTTTTAATTTCCACCATTTCTTGATTTTATTTCTAAAAATTAACAGCAGGAATTGGGGTCCTGGAACAATTTGTATCGTGGGTCTGCTGAGAGCCATTGCACCAAACTGTAAATCTTGTATGTGATGGAAACCACTTCAAGCCAGGGAGTGCGGCAGAACCCCCAGCACCCCTAGTTCCAGCACCTATGGCAGGAATCAGAATTGTTGACATTTGAAATTTTGAGCTAAAGTTTAACCATAACTTTAAAAAATTCTACTATCCTTAATCCAAATATTTTTCCAAGAATATTAAATCTACTATGTTGCTACTACTTTGTGACATTGATGGGGAATTTGATGGTGGAATTAAAGCTTTGGTAATGAATCAGGTATAAAATGAGCTAGTTTTTTATTAAATTTTATTCATTTTCATAAAGAAACAAAATACAAAAAGGTTAGATGACTTACAGATTGCATGTTTCCAAATACCACACACTTCACAGGATAGCCAATATAATTATGCAATTACTCAACTTTACGACTTGTCAAAGTTGCAAGGACAGACAGTACTACACAGACATAACATATGAGGGTGAAGGTAACAATACGAAAAACAATCCATGCAAACAGGCAATAAAGGGAAGGGGAGGACTGGGGTAGGAATGGGAAGAGGGAGGGGGAAAAAGGAGAGGTCAGGTGGAACAGACGTCTGGCATTATTTGAGCTAGTTCAGCATTTTTCATCCAAATGTATCAAGAAGAGGGTTCAAATTCTTTGAATTCATATAATCGCTTTCTCTGTCAATAAGCTATTCCTTCTTTCCCTGCTAACTCAGACAGGTTCGAATACCACTGCCCTATTCTGGGGCCTACTCCTCCATTTCTGTGCTTGGTAACAACTGAAGTCTTTGCAATGGAATTAAACCCAGCATAGCAGATATCTAACCCCAGGATATAATTTTCAGCTGAGGTTTGATTGCTGAAGGCCAAGCACTGTTTTCACTCTTGTGTCCACCTCTTTCCATAGCTGGCTGACGAACAGCCCCATACTATATGTACCACAGTTCCTTTTTCTTTATTACAGCACTAACAAACATCAGAGGACGAGGCCCCGTCTTTCACAACCTCCGTGGTGTCCAATGTATTTTGAATAGAATATTCTGTTTTATCAGGCATAGCCTGAGGTCCTCAGGAGCATTTTTAAAATTCCCTCCTCTGCTCTACCACTGAGGTTCTTTCAAGGGCTGTGATAATTCCCCTGGCCATGTTTTCGCAAAGAACTCCAGACCTGTGGCTTTCCTCTTCATTAGTAAAGCACATATAGTGGACATGGGCCTGCGGAGTTTATGAACCATTTCCAAGGTTCCCAGTAGCTCTGGGGCCTCTGGAAGCCTTAGGACATCTGGATCAAATTGGTACAACTGCCACTCCGCTGAGCGTGGTAGGTCATATCACTGCTTGCATTTAGAAAAGAGACAAAGCTCTTATCCTTGACTAACTGGAAAATATATATGTTGCCAGTTCTTCCAAATTATAGGTTCCCTCCCCCCCTCAGTTTCTAAGTTTAGGTTGGCCCAGATAGGTGATTTTTGCATGACAGTGAGGATGAAAGTGATACCTCTTCCCTAGGATAGCCCTGGCCCTTCATGTAATTTTGTAGGTCTGTGAGTCCCGTCCTCCCCCTCCTCCCCTCCCCTCTCTGGCCCTTGGCTATAAGGAGCTGGTGTTTTTAAAGTGATAGTTGTGGGCATTGACCAGGCCCCCACAGACTAATAATGTTATTACATTTTCTAAAATAAGATGGGGGGGGTTATACAAGTAAGTCACTTAGAATATAGAGGAGTCTAGGCAGAATATTCATTTTTATTGCATTAATCCTCACCCCTCTCTCCCCAGGCTCATGTGGAGACGATGGCACCTATTAGTATCTCTAGTTTTTTGAGAGAGTACAGGATCTAAATGTATCTTCACTAGCTTCTTAATGTTTCTTGATAACTTTATACTTAAGTACTTCCTTGCATCAGTTTGCATATGGAAATTCCATTGAGAAAAAAACCCACTACATGACAACCAGGAGATTTCCAACAGGTTTCATTTGTCCCAATTTATTTTGTAACATGATATTGCTCTGAATCTTTGAATTAGCTACAGGAGGGCTGGAATAGTGATTTCTGGTTTGGATATGTACACTAATTACATATAACATTAATTTATATTCCATGGAACCAAGTTGTATGCCTCAGACCCCTGGAGAAGCCCAAATAGCTATTTCTGGAGGCTCAAGAGACAAATAAATAAGTATTAGAGACGGCGGGCACCCTTGCCTAGTACCAGGAGAGGCTGAAGGAATCCAAGGTCATAAGAACATAAAAACTGCCATGCTGGGTCAGACCACTGGTCTGTCTAGCCCAGTATCATGTCTCCAACAGTGGCCAGTACCAAAGCTTCAGGGTAAGTGTACAGAGCAGGGCAATTTTGGGGAGATCCATCCCTGTCTTGCCCACCCAGCTTTTTTGAACCCAGTTATACTTTTTGCCTTCACAACATCCAACGGCAATGAGTTCCACAAGTTAATTGTGTGTTGTGTGAAAAGTATTTCCTCTTGTTTGTATTAAACCTGCTGTATTATTAATTTCATCAGGTGACCCTGATTTTTGTATTGTGGGAAAGGGTGAATAATACTTCCCTATTCACTTGGTCACATCACTGGTTGTGATCATAGAATATCAGGGTTGGAAGGGACGTCAGGAGATCATCTAGTCCAACCCCCTGGGAGCTGGGTGAGAATATTTGGATCCAGGAACTATTTCCTTCTCCAAATCCAGATTTTTATAGCGTATAAAACCCATACCTCCAGCCCACTCTCTCAAAAGCCTTTTCTGCATTTAAGGCTAATATGGCTTGTAGTCCGGGGTCATCATCTTTCACTGCCAGAATATCAATAAGTTGTTGGAGGTTATTAAAGCTATGATGGCCTCTGATTAACCCAACTTGATTGGGTGTGTGATAGAATCCAAATCCTTCTCCAATCTCATTGCCAGAACTTTGAGCAATATATTGACATTACTAAATAAGTGAAAATGGTCTGCAATTGGAACCTAGTGTGGCATCTCTTCCTGGTTTAGGAATAACTTATATTAGGGTTTACTTCTCCATGGGGTGACTTATTAAATATTGTAAGTATCCTGTGAGAGAGGAGGTCAAGAAGTGTCTATGGAATTTGGCAGGGAAGCCATGTGGCCTGGAGGTTTACTCTATATTTCTATTCTTAATCACCTCAATTAACTCATCCTCTGTAAGGGGCATGGCCAGGTTTCGATGCTGGGCTGCAGTAATGTAATATTTTTGAAAAGCTGAACTAAAGCATCTTTGGAGGAGTTATGTTCAATTTGTACGGATCTTTATAGAAATTAAAAAATCATTATTAATACTTTTAGATGATCAACATAATTTACCATGTTTATCATGGCTGAACATGATTGTACATGCAGAGGTCTTTTGTCTTAGGTAGTATGCCAGCAACTTGCCAGCTTTTTCTCCCAATTCCTAGAAATTCTGCCTGAGTTGAAATACGGCAAATTCAGCGTGCACCAAGTGCAGCTTATTGAGTTCATGTCTACAGTTAATCAGAGGATGCAGAAAATCTGGAGATGGGGCTGTGACATAAGACAAATCTCAAGGGGTGTCATTTTCTCCACATTCTCTCTTCTTGGCAAATGCAAAATTATAATTCAACCTCTCAACTAGGCCTTGAGTGTCTCCCTCAAAAGCCTGCGAGAAGATGTTGAGGGTTCATTTGT
>NW_027056260.1:0-5883 GCF_011386835.1 Chrysemys picta bellii
AATGTTTAGAAACGGGAGAAAAGAGAGATTTTCAGATAAGATCTTAAAACAGGTGAGAAACCTTGATGAGGTAGAAAGTTGCTGGGTGTTCCAGATGGTAGGGACTTGCAGAGAGAGAGAGGCTCTTGCACCACTATACCGTGATTATGGCGGCTGCTAGATGCGCAAAAGGATGTAGAGGAAGACAGAGGTTTGAAACATATGGATGGCGGTTCTGAAATGGAACCTGAAATAAACAAGGTGCCAGCGGAACTGTCTGGGAATAGGTATAAGTTGGACATAGATCTGTGGACATTTGAGAAGTCAGCAGGGGCATCAGGCACACTGTATGGAGGAGTCCGGGGAGGTGAGATTAGAGGAGGGAACTGCCATTGCCCAGGCCAGAGGAGATGGACATCTAGATGGGAATCTCAACAGTGGAGGAATCTTAGGGAGGCCATAGAGGGAGTGTCAGTATCCCAAGGGAGAAGGGATGGTGGCCTGTCTGGGACCTTATAGAACGAGGAGCTGGGACTCAGACCAGTCATTGTTGAGGAAGCTGCAAAAGTGTAGGCAACAAAAAATAAGAGGCTTTGTTCACATGCCTGGTTTAAATCCTGGGTGCATCACACAACTTGGAATGAAGTGAAAACCAGGTTTTGTATGGAGAGGTTTGTTCAGCTGTAATGTTGACCCTGTTGACTGTCTAGTAAATATTTTACATAGGGCTGCTAGGGCCACACAAATGTGTTGACTCATTGGTACCCAATGTTACTTGTACAGGAAGCAAAATGGTGTCAAAATAGGATATAACTTTTGAATCACTATGGACCAATTCCTCTGCCAAGTGCACAGGTCTAGCAAATGGGCAGTGGTGGTCTGGACAATGGGAGCTTTCTACAGACTGATTCAGGCCACCAGTAGACCCCAAAGCAGCTGCATCCCTCTGGCCACCAGTAGACCCCTGAGCAGCTGCATCCCTCAGGCCACCAGTAGACCCCCGAGCAGTTGCATCCCTCTGTCCAATGTAGCAGATCTCTGTTGCTGTGGATGCACCACCCCATCTCTACCCATGGAGTACTAATCCACAGCATGTGGGGATTGCAGACCTCCTGTTGAGTGATCTTACCACATCCTTCCCCTGCACGGTAGAACTACACCTGCTCTGTTGTATGAAGGGCCTTCTATGGCTCTTTCTCAGGTTGGAGGACTTGGCTGTATAAGAACTTATACATTGGTGACATTATGATTGGGGCTCACAAAGCACATGGATTTTCAGATTCAAATTCTGCTCATTTACATCCTTGTGAATCCAGAGAAACTTCACTGGCATAACCATGGATTTACTCTGGTGTGACTGAGATCAGAATCTGGTCCTAACCACACTGACATCAGGGGTATTTTTCTGGATTTACACAGGGCTGACTGAAACCAGAATTCAAGTCTACTACTGAGATTTTCACAGTAGTGCAGGAAATCTCGGAATAGTCTCTAATCACAGCTCATTATAACTGTTCAGAGACATTACCCTTTGGCTGGTGTTCTTGATGGAGTGGCTCCCTCTGGTTCCTTCTCAATAGTCCTCGCTGCCAACAGGTCACCAGCTGGTGCTGACTCCGGCATGTTTCTTCAAGGTCCGATAAGTTCATTTTGGGCTTGTAGGAACAATTGTTCTGGTTCCAGAAAGGAAAGGGTTACATTTCAGAAAGACAGTTTATTAATCTTAAGGATTCCTAACATATCCACACAAAAGCCTTTTTAAAACCTACACAAAAGCCTATAATCCATGACCTCTCTAAGGTCATGTATTTGTAACTGTCTTGTTGCTTCTAGTCCAATTAACATTAATCAGATGAGACTAGGGCATGACATGAGTTAGTTACAGCAGGTTTATTTATAACAGAAAATATGAGATTCACAAGCATGCCCCAGTTAGCAATTTCACTTTTCATTGTAGGTGTTTGCTAGCCCATAGTGTGTGTGAGTGTTGACCTACTGTACCTAATACTGCTGAGTTTCTTTCCTTGTCTAATTTGGAAGCTTCTGTCTGGTAAAACCATAGTGCTGAATCTCATACAGTATGTGTTCGTATGATGGGTAAAAAAGGGAATGTGTTGTCACAGACTAAAGGATTCTAAAGGTGATTCTTTTAGAAAGTCTCTCACCATTGTATCTGCAGATATAGTGTAATACCGTGCAGACAGGGTGGATGACACCTTAAATGTTTCTTAAACATGGTATGTCCCAACCCCAACTGCCTTATTCTGGCTAACCCTCATTGATTTCATTGGGAGCTTTGGCAGGGCACAAGGCCTAAAGGTTAAATCCCAAAATGTTGAGGATAAATAAACCTTCAGAATTCTCTTTCTCTGAAGTCAGGGGGACTTTTGGGCTCTTCGCTCCTTTCCCTTTCCCTTTCTCCGAGGTTGCAGAAGCTTCTAGGATCTCAGATTCCTTCCCCTTTCCTGAGGATGCAGTGGCTTCTGGGCTCTCTGCTTTATTTCCTTTTGCTGAAGATGTGGTGACTTCTGGGCTCTCGGCTCCATTTCCTTTCTCTGAGGATGCGTCGGATTCTGGGCTCTCAGCTTCGTTCCCTTTCTTTGAAGATGTGTTGGGTTCTGGACTCTCAGCTCCGTTTCCTTTCTCTGAGGATGTATTGGGTTCTGGGCTCTCAGCTCCGTTCCCTTTCTCTGAAGATGTGTTGGGTTCTGGGCTCTCGGATCTATTCTTTTTCTCTGAGGATGTGTTGGGTTCTGAACTCTTGGCTCCGTTTCCTTTCTCTGAGGATATCTCGGGTTCTGGGCTCTCAGCTCCGTTCCCTTTCTCTGAGGATATGTCAGGTTCTGGGCTCTCAGCTCCGTTCCCTTTCTCTGAGGAAATGTCGGGTTCTGGGCTCTCAGCTCCGTTCCCTTTCTCTGAGGATATGTCGGGTTCTGGGCTCTCAGCTCCGTTCCCTTTCTCTGAGGATATGTCGGGTTCTGGGCTCTCAGCTCTGTTTCCTTTCTCTGAGGATGTGTCGGGTTCTGGGATCTCAGCTCCGTTCCCTTTCTCTGAGGATGTGTTGAGTTCTGGGCTCTCAGCTCTGTTCCCTTTCTCTGAAGATGTGTTGGGTTCTGAGCTCTCAGCTCCGTTCCTTTTCTCTGAGGGCTCAGTAGCTTCTGGGCTCTCAGGAAGATTCTTTTTCACTGACGATATAACCATTTCTGGATCTTCTGGTCCATTCTTTTTCTCTGAGAACACTGCAGCTTCTGGATTCTCAGTTCCATTATTGGGATCTAAAGATTCAAAAAACAATACCAGATAAAATCCTATTCAGATTCTTCAAGATTCTTGATATTCTGGTGTTCTTGACACTAGACTCCAATTTTCCTTCCTTCCAAAATTACACCAGAGTATTTGGAGATAGCACACATCAATAGTAACACAACATAAGTGCAAAGAAGAGATAATATAATATAATTTCTAGAAAGTTCTGAGAGTCATGGGCAGATGAGATGTGATCTACTTTTATATCAAATGAGCACATTGCTTTGATATAGATATATTCTGCAATTATTCACTGGGGATTTCTTTTAAATGAAAAAAGTAATTTATGATAGAGATCCAGGAATGAAACCCTTAAAAGAAATAAACTAGGCTTTTACATTGTCCGTTAGGAAAAATCTAACAGGATTTATCAAAGGGTTTTTAAGAAATTTAAAGCATCTGGACTCCTGAGATCAAATTCTGCCTAGGCTACAAGTGAAAATGAGTCTAGTAACCTGATCCCATCCTGCTCCATTGTAAAAGATTAGACAAAGATATAATAGATGGAGTGATGGATATGAAAGGCTGTTTGGAAGATGACTCTCTTTTAAATTATACAGGATGGTTCAAAAAATCTATAGAAAGGTGTTCGTTCTGTATGAAATTGTAGAAGATTTTTCCTTAAGAGGAGGATCATTCTTTAGAGATAATCTGAAATATTATTTGATCTTAAAAAAAATCCACTAGAAAGAAAATTTTACTCACCGTCTTCTAAATACTCAGAAATTGGTTCTAAGCCTGGAAATGTGTGTTGCAGGTTTTCCATACAATCTAGAAATTGCTCATGGGCCAATTCTCCCTTTTTGAGTACTGTTTCAATCAGTGTCACCATTAGCTTCTGTGGGTCGTTTATTTGACTCAGTGTGAAGTACTCTCTCTCTGTAATCAGGAGATGGGCATCTACAGCACTCAAGACAGCCTCTGGATCTGTTTGAAGAACATCTGTTAGTTTTCTTCGGGCCTTTCGTATAATGTCTGAGGGCTTCTCATTGGCAGCCATTGCTTCCAAATCGCAAGAGCTGGAATCAAACAACAATAACCACAAAAGAGCATTTTAAGACAGGTCACATTCAGAAATTGATCTTTACAACCATAAAGGGTGAAAAGGTCTTCATTTTTTTAAAATGAAAGCTTTCATTCTGAAGAGTTTGTAAATGGCACAAAGCTATGGCTTTGATTCTGAAGGTCCAGGTTTAATTTGCACTGATGACTGTGGTGCCTGCATGTATGCTTATTTACAAATGACAGCTCAGCTAGTAGGTAAACTCCTCTGGTTGTCAGACACTTGGCATGAGCTTTATTTTAGGAGTACACTTAACATTTAGATTGGCATAGCTATGCTGACCTAACCCCTGGTGTCGATGCAGCTAGGTGGATGTAAGAATGCTTCGTTGATCTAGTTACCATTGCTCAGGGAGGTGGAATTCCTACAGCGATGGACAAACCCCTTTTGCCACTGTTGGCTGCATCTACACTGTGGGGTTATTGTAGCATAGCTATGGCATCGCTGTCCTCATAGTGTAGATGTGGCCTAACTTGGGGGATTTGTAGGTAAAATACCTTGTAAGCATGTGTGATCATGCGCCCTCTAGTGGCGTCCTCAACAAAGCTAAGAGTCTGTTATAGTTAACAGTTCCTTTAGCTTAAAGCAGGGGTCAGCAACCTTTCAGAAGTGGTGTGCCGAGTCTTCATTTATTCACTCTAATTTAAGGGTTTGCATGTCGGTAATACATTTTAACGTTTTTAGGTCTCTTTCTATAAGTCTATAATATAGAACTAAACTATTGTTGTATGTAAAGTAAATACGTTTTTTAAAATGTTTAAGAAGCTTCATTTAAAATTAAATTAAAATGCAGAGCCCCCTGGACTGGTGGCCAGGACCCGGGCAGTGTGACTGCCACTGAAAATCAGCTCACGTGCCGCCTTTGGCACACGTGCCGCAGGTTGCCTACTCCTGGCTTAAAGACTAGAGTGCTGGAAGTGCCAGGTTTGATTCCCACTGATGAACGTGGTCTCCGTGGGTATGTCTACACTGGGATAGAAAAAATGCGGCTGGCCTGGGTCAGCTGACTCGAGCTTACAAGGTTCAGGCTCCGGGGTTGAAAAACTGCTGTGTAGACAATCAGGCTCAGGTAGGAGTCTGAGCTCTAGGACCCTGCAAGGTGGGAGGATCCTAGAGCTCAGGCTCCAGTTTGAGCCCGAACATCTACACAGCATTTTTTCACCCCACAGCCCAAGCCCTGTGAACCCAAGTCAGCTAACCCAGGCCAGCTGTGGCTGCGCCGCGGGTCTTTCATCCCTGTGTAAACATACCCTGTATGTATGAAGCCATAGCCCCTTACCCAGAGATGAATGAACCAGAGGCTGTTGATCAAATTTTGTCCTCTGAAACAGGTGTAACTAGGTCTAAGAGAGTCTTGTGTATAACAGGAGCCAACTTACACCACCTTACATATCACCTCTGAATTTGGCCAAGGGTCACTGCAACCAAGAATTTACAATCCTACAGTTAGATTGTGCCCTTGTCCTGCTTTCCCTCTTCTCTCAAAATACTCCCCACTATAAGTAATTGCACTATATGTACACAAGTTAGTAACT
>NW_027056261.1:0-5865 GCF_011386835.1 Chrysemys picta bellii
AATATAGAAGTGGCCAAGGTCAGTCAGTCACTTACTGTTCACCAAAGGTGCGGTCATCAGCTGGATGTAGACTAGGGCTGAGATACAGTGCTTGCCATGAGGGGTAGGAAAAGAGAGAGCGGACAAGGAAAACTACAAGAGTGTAGTTGTTTCAGACACGCTGCAATTAAAAGGAATTTAAGAAAAAGCATTGTAACAGGGTTTACTCACCACCCTGCACTGCCTCATGGCCAGGCATGGCATCACAGTATCCTTGTGGGGTAGCAGCCCTTGTCAACAGTCACTCTGGGGCTGTGGTGGTTTCTTTTAGATAACTCACCCCTCCAGCCAGGGCACAGTCTTTAGTGTGGATGGCTGACCCTGGAAGGAACAGACTAAAGTTCTAAACTCTCTTCATAGAAATCAAAAGCTTCCAGCCTCTCCACAGCTCTTCTTCAGCGAGGTCACATTCAGACTGCAGCCCCCTTACTGGGCTCAGCTACCCTTGTACACCACTTGCTGAGGGCTGGTAGGGGAATCCAGTCCCAATCTCAATTCTGGGTTACAGCCCAGGGCCCTGGACTGCACAACCAAGTCAAATCCTCTACCCATAGTGCAGTTTTCCCTGCACCATTTCCTTCCTCACCTCTTTCCTTCCCTTCTCGGTCTCCCAATCTGTCCCCTGGGTGCTCACTCAAGCCCCTGCAGGCACCTTTTGACTCTCTGCATTCTCTTTCCTCCAGCCCTTCCTCAGCTGGGCCCACTCAGTAGTTAAACCTGGAATCACCTAATTTCTCTCAGGTGGGGCCCATTCTGTAATCAGGGCTGGCTTAGTCAGAGGCTCTCTATTATTATCTCAGAGCTCTGGATGATCTCTGAGAGTTGATCTCTCTCTTTCCATATATATATATATATATATATATATATATATATATAAAAATTATTGTCAGGCTTTGGCTCTGATCCTCTTACACCAATCACTGTAACTGACTTCTACTCTGGGTTATCTGTTTTCTTTTCATGCTATTGGGCCAGCCAATGGTGCCATGCTGCATTCCATGAGCTGAGGATCTGCCCATTGGTCTCATGTTGGGCCAGATTCTCTCCCCCTTATGTTGACTAGTACAATACCCCACAAGCAAGCCCCATTGAAATCAGTGTTAGTAGAGTGAGGTATTACTCAGTGTGAGTAGGGGTGACAGAATCTTGCCTATTATGTCTAACTAGTCTTTCTACACGTAGCAATATCAATTAAAGGCTGTTTTCTAAAGATTACACTTTTAAAAGTAGATTTTTCTCCCTGCCTAATGCAGCTGTCATCTTGTCCTTAAGATGCAGCATGTTACAGTCACTCTGTTTTCTCGGTCATGGAAAATTTCTCTTTGTTCAGTCTTTGGGCCCAATTCTGAGAAGTGCTCAGCACCCACTAGTTCAGTGGGAGTTCAGGGTGATCAGGACCTTGCAGGAAGTGGTTAGTGTCTCTTAGGGTTAAGCCCTTTCTTTGATGTTTTTCCTTGACCTGAAATGAAAACAAATCTAGACCGAAGAGTATGTTTTACTCTGTGAGTATGAGCATGAAAAACATCCTTCCTGAGACGTGGAATCACCTTTCCCATAGCTTGGCGGTTCTTCACCTTGTGTAAGATTTTGTGTTTAGGTAACAACTATAGCACCTCTGTCTTGTCTATTTATGTCCTTCTGCTTGTACGTCAGTCTGTGTTGTGATTAGGGTGACCAGCTGTCCCGATTTTATAGGGACAGTCCCGATTTTGGGGTCTTTTTCTTATATAGGTTCCTATTACCCCCCCACTCCCTGTCCCGATTTTTCACATTTGCTGTCTGGTCACCCTAGTTGTGATCCTGTGTGTCATATCAGTGCACTTGCATTTCCTCATACATTATACAAAGAAGTATCAGACAGATGTTCAAGGAGCAGATTTATACCACACAGATTTATACCTGGGGAGAATTGATGCATTCTGACTTGCATATTTAGTCTATGTTTTTGAAAGTCAGAAAATGTCAACATAAAAGCTAGTTGAACATTTGATTATTTTCCAAATGTCAGTTGCATTGATGCTGCAATTATCTGCGCATTTGACCATCACCAGCGTGAACCCACAGTCAAGTAACCGAAAACAATCACCCCACTAAATATGAAATTGGTCTTTTGTGAAAGGAGTTGTGCTGAAGGGTTGCCACGTTGTCAGAAGTTCAGACGAATATAGGCCAAGATGAGCTTTTCTTTTAGCCAAAAAGTTCCCCGAGGTTGGAAAGCCCCTCAAGAGAAATTAGGATTAAAGGGGTTTAGTTGATGGCCCTTACTGGTTATCTAACACAGTTTTGGTCTAACAGGGAGATGAAGCTATCCATAAAAGGAAAAGTACAGGCAAGCTTGACAGAGACCGAGAGAGAGAGGAAAAGGAGGAGAAATGATGTGGGAAATAGGCCATGACATTTGTTACGGTGCCATAATTGTTAGATGAACAGTAGGAGTAAGGGAAATATAGAAGATAAGTATTTAGACCTAATGGGAAGATCTGTTATTTTCTAAAAGGTATTTCTAGACTGGACAGCCCAACAGCGTTTGGCATTTTATAAAACCTCTAGCTTTGTGAAACAGTTTTTATGATGGTGTCAGGACAATAAAGAGAACAGTGTCTAGTAGAATGGAGAAAACATCCTCCCCAAAACAGAAATGGTGGACCAGTAAACTGGGTGCCTTGTATAAATATACAGGGATGAACGCGAAGAAAAAAGACACTAAAAATTGTGAAAAGAAACCACCACAGGAAAAATCCGTCTCTCGCTTAGCAAGAAAATGAGGCGAGAAACGCAGAACACATGGGACCAAATGGGGCCACCTCTCATCAAAGCTCAAAAATCTGGCTTTGGGTGGACTGTTTTGCCCCTCAGCCTGCTGGGTTGCCAAGGAATAGCTGCAGTGGTGCTCTAGTGGTAGAGACAAATGGGGTTCCTATACACCTCATCCATTGGTTGTCACCTACTAAAGCACAGAGCTGTCTAGTGGCTACACCCGCAGCCCTCCATTCTGTTGCAAAGAAAGGCACGACAAGAGTTCAAGGGCATAGAGACTTCCCAGCACACACCCTGCTCTCAGCACAGTACCGCTATTCTGCTTGTATTCTGGTCTGGTATATAAACAGAGGATAGGGCAGCATGTGTGACTTAATATAGTGGTTGACTAGTTTCTAAAATGTTTGGCAAAAAAAATGTTTGGGAGGTTTCCTACTCTAGGAGGTGCCGGCTTTCATTCTTTTCCACCGCAAAACTGAGCAAAACGGAAGGATGGGTAATCTGATTTCATGAGGTCTTGCCCAAGAAAAGCAAGTATGTCTTAGACCACTTCACCTTTTTACATTGTAGAGACAGTCTCCCTTTGTACAGCTTATAGCCGGTCTAGAGTATCTGCTATCCTGAGATGAAGGACTGAAGGAGATAGGCCTGGGAAATACTTGAGTAACCGCAACACATTTTCAGTGTGTATATTTTCCTCACATAATGCGCTTGAACTGTTTTAAGCATTTTGCTCAATTTTACATAAGGTGGTTACATCTTTACAAAAGGAAATATGATCGTATGTATAATGTACACGTACAATGTAGCATGTGCAATATAAAGTGATGCTCCCTGGCCAATGCAATGTTATAACAAATATATACACGTGGGCCTCAGTTATGGCTCTAAGAGTGGGACGGGGGAGCTGCACTGCCTGAGTGGTGGAGGTACAGAACATCACACCATGAAAATGTTACATTTCTTCTGGGAGGATTAGACCCTCAATAGCTGAACACATCTTTATGAAACTTGCGGCCACCGTCGATACCGCCTCTGGCCTTGCAGCCAAGCAAGTCGGTATGTACAGCTTTCCTCTGGGTGTCTTCTTAGGGAAACGACCCAGACTATCTACACCTACATGCTGAAATGGAACCTCAATTATGGGGAGTGGCTGGAGAGGGGCCTTGACCTGGTCCTATTGCACCTGGGAGCCATACAAACTCTTCCTCAAAGTCTAACTTCTTCATTACGCCTATAGTGCAGAGGAGAACCTCCTGACAATCATTCCATCACACTGTTTTTAAGCTGTGCTATGTGGAAGAATCTTTTCATCTACTTAAGAGCCATTTGAGGTTATCCATCATCTATGACTTTAGGTCTTCCTGTGGGAAAGCCAGCCACAGGTAGATAAAAGGGGAGGAAAACACCACCAATACATCCCCACTTAAGCTCACCTTTATCATCCCACTAGCAGGCTTTCATCATAGAAATAGATGACCCGATGACTTCTGCACGGAACACAAAATCTTTCCACACAAAGCGCCTGAGTGTCCGCATCACTTCTAGGGCTTTGTGAGACCTGCCTTCTGGTCCCGATCAGCGTGGTTCCGTTACAGCCACCCTGCCAGGGCTGCCCCAGGCTGGAACAATGGGTGCTGGGGGTGTGAAGCTTTAAGTAATAAGAGCCACCAAAACATGGTCTCATCCTATACTGGGTTTGCAGTTTTGTTCATTTGCTTTCAGTACCCCGCAACATCTTCCCCTGGGATTTCACCCTGGTGTGGAATACAGATGCCCAACACCGCTGGAAAATCATGGGAGAATGGGGAGCATAGCCCAGGACAGTCTGGGGGCTCTGCTAAGTCTGCTTTCTCTGCTTTGCAGTGTGTCTTTCAAAATTTTGAAGCAAAAATCTCAAATTTCTTATAAAAGTGCAGGAAAACTTGGGAGACTCTAACCAAATTAATGTGCACAAAAATGTTTTCATGGTTTCTTCGTGTGATTTTTCTTTTCTTGTTGAATTAAAACACATTTCTCTGCAATGATGGAAACTCCAGCACAACAGTCTGCGCTAGGGCTTGAGATCCAGAAAATGAAACGGGACCACAGGAAGGGAAGAGAACTAAACAAAGCAGAAGAATTCCCCTGCCCAAGCAAAGGGGAAGGCAAATGTTAAAAGAGAAGGAACCAGCAAAAGTGGTGAACACTGAATTTCAATTTTTAAAAAAGTATTTGAATTCTTTCATCCCAGGGACACACTTGGTAAAAAAATACCTAATGTGACTTCTCTGCATAACCTCCTTCTGACCACATTGGAAATCATAGTCATCCATGTGGGTACCTCTCTAGCATGTTTTATTATCCTAATTGCTCATCCTGTTTTATGATTTAGTCTCAATTTTTCACTACTGTCAGCTACTTGGAGTGATCAACAGGACAGGATATTCACACCTTTCAACTACATCTATTCCTCAGCTCCGGTAGGAATATTAAGATCGGGAAATAACAATTAGTTAAGGTTTCATTTTCTCAGAGCACACTCTCTCCTATAGGTTCACAGAAGAAAGAGACCGACGGTTTGTGCTGTCTACATTTTAAATGTGCCGTCTAAATTGGAGGAAATGGTTAAAGTTGAGATTTGCCAATATTTTTGAGGGGCCTAAACCTTTCCTCCAGAGACCCCCCTGTCCCTAATCACCCCTAGGACTCCCACGGCCTATCCAACGCCCCCATTCCCCGACTGCCCCGCCCCCCCAGAGCCTCTGAACCATCCAAACCCCCCACTCCCTGTCCCCTGACCGTCCCCCCGAGACCCTCTGCCCCTTATCCAACCCCTCGGCCCCGGCCCGGCCCGGCACCTTTAACACACCGCTCGGAGCAGCGTGTCGAAGCCAGACACGCTGATGCGCCGATCCGCTGGAGCGCGCAGTCCCGCCCCCCAGAGCGCTGCTTTACCGTGTTATATCCGAATTCCTGTTATAACGGGTCGCCTTATATCGGGGTAGAGGTGTACTTCCCCTCCACCCCTGAAGTACTCTGACTTCTACATATGTAGTGTGTTTCTATTATGATCAGGGTTGCTATTCA
>NW_027056262.1:0-5862 GCF_011386835.1 Chrysemys picta bellii
ATTGTTTAGTCTCCAGAAGAGAAGAATGAGGGGGGATTTGATAGCAGCCTTCAACTACCTGAAGGGGGGTTCCAAAGAGGATGGAGCTCGGTTGTTCTCAGTGGTGGCAGATGACAGAACAAGGAGCAATGGTCTCAAGTTGCAGTGGGGGAGGTCCAGGTTGGATATTAGGAAACACTATTTCACTAGGAGGGTGGTGAAGCACTGGAATGCGTTAACTAGGGAGCTGGTGGAGTCTCCTTCCTTGGAGGTTTTTAAGGCCCGGCTTGACAAAGCCCTGCCTGGGATGATTTAGTTGGGAATTGGTCCTGCTTTGAGGACGGGGTTGGAGTAGATGACCTCTTGAGGTCCCTTCCAACCCTGATATTCTATGATTCTATGATTCTATGAAAGTCACAGGGGTCTCTGAGGTTGCCCTGGCCCTAAGCCCCTGTCCTGCCTGGCTGATGTCAGCATCTCTCTCTGAGGTTACCACCTCCCTAACACCTTTGACCAATAGGCTGAGGTCCTGAAAAGGCCTTTCTGATGTCACTGCCACACCCACCCATCCCCGGAAGTGCTAATGTCCTGCTGCTGGCCTGACACTTTGAAGGTTTGAGCTACTCTGTGTGGATCACCCCACTCAATGCGTCTTCATTCTAGGAAGCAAGCCGGCTAGACAGTAAAACATCAGAGGCTGCTCCCAATACTACACTCAGTGTTTCCAAAATTTGTACACTTTATGGCCACAAGAGACCTTTAGAGCATCTCATCTAAGCCCCTGCATATCATAGGCCTCCTGTATAGTACAATAGTTACTTTTTGGGCACACACATTCCGGAAAGGCATCTAGTCTTCATTCAATGACATCAAGAGATGGAGAATCCACCACTTTCCCTTTTAGTGAGTGCCAGGGGGCTCCATTTCCCCTTCCACTAGTTCCCCATTTACAGTGAGACAGAGCAGTACCTGCAGCAGGGAGCGGGAGTTGCTGATGGCCTCAGAGGCACAGCCCCTGCAGTGTCTCAGGAATCTGGCGCAAGTGCCGGATGATGCGGAGCTGGTGCATCATTTTGGCCGTGACGTCCTCCTGCTGCAAGGGAACGAGAACCTGTCAGAGACTCAAACGCCCCGAGGAATCTGGAGGAATTAAGGGCACCTGGAACCAGCAGTATTTCCACCCAGCACCTGCCGACCACTGAGGGATAAATTCACCTCCTGAACCCCAGAATGGAGTCTTCTTGTCCTTTCTAGTAACCTCCAGTGCCAACCCCCCTCCTTGAAGGATGAGCTCCTGCTATCTCCCCCTCAGTGCCCTTGACAGCTGTTCCACCTCCAAACCACAGCTCAAGTTATTAGTACCTTTGGACACAGACTGGCTAACCTAGTGAGGAGGGCTTTAAACTAGGTTCGACGGGGACAGGTGAGCAAAGCCCACAGGTAAGTGGGGAACATGGAGACCGGGGAGATGGGTCAAAAACGAGAGGGAGTGTGGGCTATATTGTCAGAGAGAAAGGAGGGTCAGGAGAAAACTGGGAGGAAAGATCAAACCAGTATCTTAGATGCCTGTATACAAATGCGAGAAGTATGGGGAATAAGCAGGAAGAACTGGAAGTGCTAATAAATAAATACAACTATGACATTGTTGGCATCACTGAAACTTGGTGGGATAATACACGTGATTGGAATGTTGGTGTGGATGGGTACAGCTTGCTCAGGAAGGATAGACAGGGGGAAAAGGGAGGAGGTGTTGCCTTGTATATTAAAAATGTACACACTTGGACTGAGGTAGAGATGGACATAGGAGACGGAAGGGTTGAGAGTCTCTGGGTTAGGCTAAAAGGGGTAAAAAACAAGGGAGATGTCATGCTAGGAGTCTACTACAGGCCACCTAACCAGGTGGAAGAGGTGGATGAGGCTTTTTTTAAGCAACTAACAAAATCATCCAAAGCCCAAGATTTGGTGGTGATGGGGGACTTCAACTATCCGGATATATGTTGGGAAAATAACACAGCGGGGCACAGACTATCCAACAAATTCCTGGACTGCATTGGAGACAACTTTTTATTTCAGAAGGTTGAAAAAGCTACTGGGGGGAAGCTGTTCTAGACTTGATTTTAACAAATAGGGAGGAACTCGTTGAGAATTTGAAAGTAGAAGGCAGCCTGGGTGAAAGTGATCATGAAATCATAGAGTTTGCAATTCTAAGGAAGGGTAGAAGGGAGAACAGCAAAATAGAGACAATGGATTTCAGGAAGGCAGATTTTGGTAAGCTCAGAGAGCTGATAGGTAAGGTCCCATGGGAATCAAGACTGAGGGGAAAAACAACTGAGGAGAGTTGGCAGTTTTTCAAAGGGACACTATTAAGGGCCCAAAAGCAAGCTATTCCGCTGGTTCGGAAAGATAGAAAATGTGGCAAAAGACCACCTTGGCTTAACCATGAGATCTTGCATGATCTAAAAAATAAAAAGGAGTCATATCAAAAATGGAAACTGGGACAGATTACAAAGGATGAATATAGGCAAACAACACAGGAATGCAGGGGCAAGATTAGAAAGGCAAAGGCACAAAATGAGCTCAAACTAGCTACGGGAATAAAGGGAAACAAGAAGACTTTTTATCAATACATTAGAAGCAAGAGGAAGACCAAAGACAGGGTAGGCCCACTGCTTAGTGAAGAGGGAGAAACAGTAACAGGAAACTTGGAAATGGCGGAGATGCTTAATGACTTCTTTGTTTCGGTCTTCACCGAGAAGTCTGAAGGAATGCCTAACATAGTGAATGCTAATGGGAAGGGGGTAGGTTTAGCAGATAAAATAAAAAAAGAACAAGTTAAAAATCACTTAGAAAATCATGGGAGACGGGAGAGATTCCAGAAGACTGGAAAAGGGCAAATATAGTGCCCATCTATAAAAAGGGAAATAAAAACAACCCAGGAAACTACAGACCCCAGTGAGTTTAACTTCTGTGCCAGGGAAGATAATGGAGCAAGTAATTAAGGAAATCATCTGCAAACACTTGGAAGGTGGTAAGGTGATAGGGAACAGCCAGCATGGATTTGTGAAGAACAAATCATGTCAAACCAATCTGATAGCTTTCTTTGATAGGATAACGAGCCTTGTGGATAAGGGTGAGGCTGTGGATGTGGTATACCTAGACTTTAGTAAGGCATTTGATACGGTCTCGCATGATATTCTTATTGATAAACTAGGCAAATACAATTTAGATGGGGCTACTATAAGGTGGGTGCATAACTGGCTGGATAACCGTACTCAGAGAGTTGTTATTAATAGTTCCCAATCCTGCTGGAAAGCCATAACGAGTGGGGTATCGCAGGGGTCTGTTTTGGGACCGGCGCTGTTCAATATCTTCATCAACGACTTAGATATTGGCATAGAAAGTACGCTTATTAAGTTTGCGGATGATACCAAACTGGGAGGGATTGCAACTGCTTTGGAGGACAGGGTCATAATTCAAAGTGATCTGGACAAATTGGAGAAATGGTCTGAGTTAAACAGGATGAAGTTTAACAAAGACAAATGCAAAGTGCTCCACTTAGGAAGGAACAATCAGTTTCACACATACAGAATGGGAAGAGACTGTCTAGGAAGGAGTACGGCAGAAAGGGATCTAGGGGTTATAGTGGACCACAAGCTAAATATGAGTCAACAGTGTGATGCTGTTGCAAAAAAAGCAAACCTGATTCTGGGATGTATTAACAGGTGTGTTGTGAGCAAGACACGAGAAGTCATCCTTCCGCTCTACTCTGCTCTGGTTAGGCCTCAGCTGGAGTATTGTGTCCAGTTCTGGGCACCGCATTTTAAAAAAGATGTGGAGAAATTGGAAAGGGTCCAGAGAAGAGCAACAAGAATGATTAAAGGTCTTGAGAACATGACCTATGAAGGAAGGCTGAAAGAATTGGCTTTGTTTAGTTTGGAAAAGAGAAGACTGAGAGGAGACATGATAGCAGTTTTCAGGTATTTAAAAGGGTGTCATAAGGAGGAGGGAGAAAACTTGTTCACCTTAGCCTCTAAGGATAGAACCAGAAGCAATGGGTTTCAAGTGCAGCAAGGGAGGTCTAGGTTGGACATTAGGAAAAAGTTCCTAACTGTCAGGGTGGTTAAACACTGGAATAAATTGCCGAGGGAGGTTGTGGAATCTCCATCTCTTGAGATATTTAAGAGTAGGTTAGATAAATGTCTATCAGGGATGGTCTAGATGGTATTTGGTCCTGCCACGCGGGCAGGGGACTGGACTCGATGACCTCTCGAGGTCCCTTCCAGTCCGATAATCTATGAATGTATGAAAAAAACACTGTTCTCCACCCCCACCCAGGTTGGCCAGGGAGGCGGCTCTAGCAGGGGGGGCAGGAGGGATGCTGGCAGCAGTGAAGTGGGTTGCGGGGAAGTTGAGATCTTGCCCCAAGTCATCCCAGACACTAATGCTAAGCCACAGGATGGCAGCATCTAGTGTTAGTGGAGTCCAAACACTATTTCAACCCCACAGTTTTCGAGGAACAGGAGAAAGGACAAAAGAAGTAAGAGATGAAGAGAAAGGAAGGAGGGATGGAGGAAAAGGTAAAACAAAAAGGACAAACCCTAATGTCCCCAGTGATTCTACGGCACAAAATCCAAGGGATGGAATAAAATTCTGCCATCTTAAACTAATGTTTTCCATGCCTAGAATTCAGCTGGCACCAGATGGATCAGACTGAGCAGCTGCCAAAACCTCTTGGAGGCTCTTACCTTCTAAACAGGGACGTCTGTTTTCTAGTAAAATCAGTAAAAGGGAAGGAGAAAACTCGAAAGAGGCTCCTGCACGCACTCATGTACGTGAACCGTAATACTCTCTCAGTCCTCAAAGAGAGACCTTGAGAAGGAGACTTGCTGAAGCAAAGCCACAAGGGTCTCTGAGGTTTCCCTGGCCTGTGCTCCTGTCCTGCCAGGCTGATGTCAGCATCTCTCTCGGAGGTCACCACCTCCCTAACACATTTGACCAATAAGCTGACATCCTGCAAAAGGCCTTTGTGATGTCACTGCCACACCCAACCAAACCCTCAAGTGCTAATGTCCTGCTGCTGGCCTGACACTTTGAAGGTTTGAGGTTGTCATAACTATAAAGGGAAGGGTAACAGCTGTCCTGTGTACAGTACTATAAAATCCCTCCTGGCCAGAGACTCCAAAATCCTTTTCCCTGTAAAGGGTTAAGAAGCTCAGGTAACCTGGCTGGCATCTGACCTAAAGGACCAATAAGGGGACAAGATACTTTCAAATCTTGGGGAGGGGAAGGCTTTTGTTTGTGTTCTTTGTTTGTGTGGGTGTTCGCCCTCGGGACTGAGAGGGACCAGACATCAATCCAGGTTCTCCACATCTTTCTAAACAAGTCTCTCCATTTCAAACAAGGCGTGTTAGTTTTCCTTTGTTTTCTCAACTTGTAAATGTACCTTTTACTAGAGTGTTTATCTTTGTTTGCTGTACTTTGAACCTAAGACTAGAGGGGAGTCCTCTGAGCTCTTTAAGTTTGATTACCCTGTAAGGTTAATTTCCATACTGATTTTACAGAGATGATTTTTACCTTTTTCTTTAATTAAAAGCCTTATTTATAAGAACCTGATTGATTTTTCCTTGTTTTAAGATCCAAGGAGTTTGGATCTTGATTCACCAGGAGTTGGTGGGAGGAAGGAGGGGGGATGGTTAATTTCTCCTTGTTTTAAGATCCAAGGGGGTTGGATCTGTATTCACCAGGGAATTGGTGAAAGGTTTCTCAAGGCTACCCATGGGGGGAAATTAGCCTTGGGATGGTGGTTAAGCTTAGAAGTTTTCATGCAGGCCCCTACATTTGTACCCTAAACTTCAAAGTGGGGATACAGCCTTGACACAGGTA
>NW_027056263.1:0-5860 GCF_011386835.1 Chrysemys picta bellii
CTGTATGTGATACCCTCCTACAACACATCCCAGCAGAAATACAGCACCCAAGTCCTGATTACGCCACCATCACCCTACTTCCTGGCTTGCAGCCTGACCCAAAGACCATTGAAATCAATGGAAAGACTTCCATTGGCTTCAATAGGTTTTGGATCAAGCCTATATAGTACAGACCTCGTTGTGACAGCTTCTAACAACCCAAAGTACGAGAGCAGTAGGCGTTCAACCTTCCCCATATGGACACTCCCTTTGCTATACTCATCCAAGCCCCCCCAGGCTGCTGCTCAGGAGGTCCAGCCAGGATAAGCCTCCCCCTCCCCTCCCCCGAGTCGACTCGGAGTCTCCTGCCGGGGGGTTGCGGGGGGAGGGCTGCCATGCGCTCCTCCCCTCCTCCCTCCGCAGGCGCAGCAGCCACCTCAGCCTGCCCCCGGCGCCGCTTCCTTGTAGCCGCTGCGGCAGCGGCTGGCGAGGGAGCACAGTGCTGAGCTGCAGGGGGCGCTTGGGGGAGTGCGCGCGGGGGTGGCAGCCGGGGCCGGGGGAGGTGCGTGGGGGCGGCAGGCGAGGGGAGCACAGGGCGGAGCTGCAGGGGGCGCTTGGGGGAGGCGCGCGGGGGTGGCAGCCGGGGCCAGGGGAGGTGCGTGGGGGCGGCAGGCGAGGGAGCACAGTGCGGAGCTGCAGGGGGGCTCTTGGGGGAGGCGCGCGGGGGTGGCAGCCGGGGCCGGGGGAGGTGCGTGGGGGCGGCAGGCGAGGGAGCACAGTGCGGAGCTGCAGGGGGCGCTTGGGGGAGGCGCGCGGGGGTGGCAGCCGGGGCCGGGGGAGGTGCGTGGGGGCGGCAGGCGAGGGAGCACAGGGCGGAGGCTGCAGGGGGCGCTTGGGGGAGGCGCGCGGGGGGTGGCAGCCGGGGCCGGGGGAGGTGCGTGGGGGCGGCAGGCGAGGGAGCACAGTGCGGAGCTGCAGGGGGCGCTTGGGGGAGGCGCGCGGGGGGTGGCAGCCGGGGCCGGGGGAGGTGCGTGGGGGGCGGCTGGCGGGGCCGGGGGAGGTACGTGGGGGCGGCTGGCGAGGGAGCACAGTGCGGAGCTGCAGGGGGTGCTTGGGGGAGGCGCGCGGGGGTGGCAGCCGGGGCCGGGGGAGGTGCATGGGGGTGGCAGGCGAGGGAGCACAGGGCGGAGCTGCAGGGGGCGCTTGGGGGAGGCGCGCGGGGGGTGGCAGCCGGGGCCGGGGGGAGGTGCGTGGGGGCGCAGGCGAGGGAGCACAGGGCGGAGCTGCAGGGGGCGCTTGGGGGAGGCGCGCGGGGGGTGGCAGCCGGGGCCGGGGGAGGTGCGTGGGGGCGGCAGGCGAGGGAGCACAGTGCGGAGCTGCAGGGGGCGCTTGGGGGAGGCGCGCGGGGGGTGGCAGCCGGGGGCGGGGGAGGTGCGTGGGGGCGGCTGGCGGGGCCGGGGGAGGTGCGTGGGGGCGGCTGGCGAGGGGAGCACAGTGCGGAGCTGCAGGGGGTGCTTGGGGGAGGCGCGCGGGGGTGGCAGCCGGGGCCGGGGGAGGTGCGTGGGGGGTGGCAGGCGAGGGAGCACAGGGCGGAGCTGCAGGGGGCGCTTGGGGGAGGCGCGCCGGGGGGTGGCAGCCCGGGGGCCGGGGGAGGTGCGTGGGGGTGGCAGGCGAGGGAGCACAGTGCGGAGCTGCAGGGGGCTCTTGGGGGGAGGCGCGCGGGGGTGGCAGCCGGGGTCGGGGGAGGTGCGTGGGGGCGGCAGGCGAGGGAGCACAGTGCGGAGCTGCAGGGGGCTCTTGGGGGAGGCACGCGGGGGGTGGCAGCCGGGGCCGGGGGAGGTGCGTGGGGGCGGCAGGCGAGGGAGCACAGTGCGGAGCTGCAGGGGGCGCTTGGGGGAGGCGCGCAGGGGTGGCAGCCGGGCCGGGGGAGGTGCGTGGGGGCGGCTGGCGAGGGAGCACAGTGCGGAGCTGCAGGGGGCGCTTGGGGGAGGCGCGCGGGGGTGGCAGCCGGGGCCGGGGGAGGTGCGTGGGGGCGGCAGGCGAGGGAGCACAGTGCGGAGCTGCAGGGGGCTCTTGGGGGAGGCGCGCGCGGGTGGCAGCCGGGGCCGGGGGAGGTGCGTGGGGGCGGCAGGCGAGGGAGCACAGGGCGGAGCTGCAGGGGGCTCTTGGGGGAGGCGCGCGGGGGTGGGCAGCCGGGGTCGGGGGAGGTGCGTGGGGGCGGCAGGCGAGGGAGCACAGTGCGGAGCTGCAGGGGGCGCTTGGGGGAGGCGCGCGGGGGTGGCAGCCGGGGCCGGGGGAGGTGCGTGGGGGCGGCTGGCGAGGGAGCACAGTGCGGAGCTGCAGGGGGCTCTTGGGGGAGGCGCGCGGGGGTGGCAGCCGGGGCCGGGGGAGGTGCGTGGGGGCGGCAGGCGAGGGAGCACAGGGCGGAGCTGCAGGGGGCGCTTGGGGGAGGCGCGCGGGGGTGGCAGCCGGGGCCGGGGGAGGTGCGTGGGGGCGGCAGGCGAGGGAGCACAGGGCGGAGCTGCAGGGGGCGCTTGGGGGAGGCGCGCGGGGGTGGCAGCCGGGGTCGGGGGAGGTGCGTGGGGGCGGCAGGCGAGGGAGCACAGTGCGGAGCTGCAGGGGGCGCTTCGGGGAGGCGCGCGGGGGTGGCAGCCGGGGCGGGGGAGGTGCGTGGGGTAGGTGGCAGGCGAGGGAGCACAGTGCGGAGCTGCAGGGGGCGCTTGGGGAGGCGCGCGGGGGCGGCAGCCGGGGCCGGGGGAGGTGCGTGGGGGCGGCAGGCGAGGGAGCACAGGGCGGAGCTGCAGGGGGCTCTTGGGGGAGGCGCGCGGGGGGTGGCAGCCGGGGCCGGGGGAGGTGCGTGGGGGGTGGCAGGCGAGGGAGCACAGTGCGGAGCTGCAGGGGGCGCTTGGGGGAGGCGCGCGGGGGTGGCAGCCGGGCCGGGGGAGGTGCGTGGGGGCGCCAGGGGAGGGAGCACAGTGCGGAGCTGCAGGGGGCTCTTGGGGGAGGCGCGCGGGGGTGGCAGCCGGGGCCGGGGGAGGTGCGTGGGGGCGGCTGGCGAGGGAGCACAGTGCGGAGCTGCAGGGGGCGCTTGGGGGAGGCGCGCGGGGGGTGGCAGCCGGGCCGGGGGAGGTGCGTGGGGGCGGCAGGCGAGGGAGCACAGTGCGGAGCTGCAGGGGGCGCTTGGGGGAGGCGCGCGGGGGTGGCAGCCGGGCCGGGGGAGGTGCGTGGGGGCGGCAGGCGAGGGAGCACAGTGCGGAGCTGAAGGGGGCGCTTGGGGGAGGCGCGCGGGGGTGGCAGCCGGGCCGGGGGAGGTGCGTGGGGGCGGCTGGCGAGGGAGCACAGTGCGGAGCTGCTCGGGGGTTTTGGGGGAGGCGCGCGGGGGTGGCAGCCGGGGCCGGGGGAGGTGCGTGGGGGCGGGCAGGCGAGGGAGCACCGTGCGGAGCTGCAGGGGGCGCTTGGGGGAGGCGCGCGGGGGTGGCAGCCGGGGCCGGGGAGGTGCGTGGGGGCGGCAGGCGAGGGAGCACAGTGCGGAGCTGCAGGGGGCGCTTGGGGGAGGCGCGCGGGGGTGGCAGCCGGGGCCGGGGGAGGTGCGTGGGGGCGGCTGGCGAGGGAGCACAGTGCGGAGCTGCAGGGGGTGCTTGGGGGAGGCGCGCGGGGGTGGCAGCCGGGGCCGGGGGAGGTGCGTGGGGGCGGTAGGCGAGGGAGCACAGTGCGGAGCTGCAGGGGGCGCTTGGGGGAGGCGCGCGGGGGTGGCAGCCGGGGCCGGGGGGAGGTGCGTGGGGGCGGCTGGCGGGGGCCGGGCTAGGTGCGTGGGGGCGGCTGGCGAGGGAGCACAGTGCGGAGCTGCAGGGGGCGCTTGGGGGAGGCGCGCGGGGGGTGGCAGCCGGGGCCGGGGGAGGTGCGTGGGGGTGGCAGGCGAGGGAGCACAGGGCGGAGCTGCAGGGGGCTCTTGGGGGAGGCGCGCGGGGGTGGCAGCCGGGGTCGGGGGGAGGTGTGCGTGGGGGCGGCAGGCGAGGGAGCACAGTGCGGAGCTGCAGGGGGCTCTTGGGGGAGGCGCGCGGGGGTGGCAGCCGGGGCCGGGGGAGGTGTGTGGGGGGTGGCAGGCGAGGGAGCACAGGGCGGAGCTGCAGGGGGCACTTGGGGGAGGCGCGCGGGGGTGGCAGCCGGGGCCGGGGGAGGTGCGTGGGGGCGGCAGGCGAGGGAGCACAGTGCGGAGCTGCAGGGGGCGCTTGGGGGAGGCGCGCGGGGGTGGCAGCCGGGGCCGGGGGAGGTGCGTGGGGGCGGCAGGCGAGGGAGCACAGTGCGGAGCTGCAGGGGGCGCTTGGGGGAGGCGCGCGGGGGTGGCAGCCGGGGTCGGGGGAGGTGCGTGGGGGGCGGCAGGCGAGGGAGCACAGGGCGGAGCTGCAGGGGGCGCTTGGGGGAGGCGCGCGGGGGTGGCAGCCGGGGCCGGGGGAGGTGCGTGGGGGCGGCTGGCGGGGCCGGGGGAGGTGCGTGGGGGCGGCTGGCGAGGGAGCACAGTGCGGAGCTGCAGGGGGCTCTTGGGGGAGGCGCGCGGGGGGTGGCAGCCGGGGGTCGGGGGAGGTGCGTGGGGGGCGGCAGGCGAGGGAGCACAGGCGGAGCTGCAGGGGGCTCTTGGGGGAGGCGCGCGGGGGTGGCAGCCGGGGTCGGGGGAGGTGCGTGGGGGCGGCAGGCGAGGGAGCACAGTGCGGAGCTGCAGGGGGCGCTTGGGGGAGGCGCGCGGGGGTGGCAGCCGGGGCCGGGGGAGGTGCGTGGGGGGCGGCAGGCGGGGCTGGGAGAGAGACCCGGCCCTGAACATTGGTGGAGCCGGGTCCCCTGGGCCCTGAATTTTCTCAAGCCCGGGGCACCATGGGCCCATATAACTTGCCGCCCCTGGGGGTACAGGGGGTACATCAACTCATCTAGATATTTGCTTAGTTTTACAACAGGCTACATAAAAAGCAAAGTTAGTCCAAACTAACATTTCATACAGACAATGACTGGTTTTTACTGCTCTATCTACTATATCAGTGTTTCTCAATCTGGGGCTGGCAACCCCCAGGGGGGTCATGGGATGGGTTTAGGGGGGTCACAAGTTTAGGGTCGCCATTGGGGTGGCAAGCAGGGCCCCCGCAAATCTAAGATACATGCAGAAGCTGAAACCCAAGCCAAGCCCAATGCCTAGGTTTGCCAACTTTGTAATATTTAAAAACCGGACACTCATGCAGGAGTGCTGGACCCCTTCTGCCCTGCCTCTTCCCCCCGAGGCCCTGCCCCCCATTTGGTCCTCTTCTCCCCTTCCACTGTTGCTCACTGCTCTTCCCCTCTTCCCCGTCCAGGTCAGGAGCAATTTGCCTGCTGGGAGCTGCAGCCGCATGATGTGGGTAGGTGGCGGCCCCGGTTGAGTAGGGGCCGGTGCGGGTGATGACCTGGCACCTCCCCACCTCCCTCACCCGCAGTAACTGGACTTTGGGTGTCCGTCAGTAGATCTGACTGGACACTATCAGATCCCCTTTTCAACCGGAATTTCTGGTCGAAAACCGGGCACCCGGCCACCTTACCACCGCCCGGGGCTCAAGCTGAAGCCCGAACCCCACCACCTGGGGCTGTAATCAGTGTCTCCTGAGAGAGGTACAATAGTCTGGAAAGGTTGAGAACCACTTGCTAGAGAGTAGATCACTCTTTATGAGCATTTGTTGTCTTCACTGTTGTAGCCGTGTCGGTCCCAGGATATTAGAGACACAAGGTGGGTGAGGTTCTATCTTTTATTGAACCAACTTCTGGTAGTGAGAGAGACCAGCTTTTGAGCTACACAGAGCTCGGCTATCTCTGTCTGAAGAAGAGCTCTGTATGGCTCCAAAGTTTGTCTCTTTCACCCACAGAA
>NW_027056264.1:0-5860 GCF_011386835.1 Chrysemys picta bellii
CCTGTGGCCCCTTAGAGACTAGCAAACCTGGTTTGCTAGAGATGCAGTGCCTGGTGTCAGGCCCCTGTGGCCCCTTAGAGACTAGCAAACCTGGTTTGCTAGAGATGCAGTGCCTGGTGTCAGGCCCCTGTGGCCCCTTAGAGACTAGCAAACCTGGTTTGCTAGAGATGCAGTGCCTGGTGTCAGGCCCCTGTGGCCCCTTAGAGACTAGCAAACCTGGTTTGCTAGAGATGCAGTGCCTGGTGTCAGGCCCCTGTGGCCCCTTAGAGACTAGCAAACCTGGTTTGCTAGAGATGCAGTGCCTTGTGTCAGGCCCCTGTGGCCCCTTAGAGACTAGCAAACCTGGTTTGCTAGAGATGCAGTGCCTGGTGTCAGGCCCCTGTGGCCCCTTAGAGACTAGCAAACCTGGTTTGCTAGAGATGCAGTGCCTGGTGTCAGGCCCCTGTGGCCCCTTAGAGACTAGCAAACCTGGTTTGCTAGAGATGCAGTGCCTGGTGTCAGGCCCTGTGGCCCCTTAGAGACTAGCAAACCTGGTTTGCTAGAGATGCAGTGCCTGGTGTCAGGCCCCTGTGGCCCCTTAGAGACTAACAAACCTGGTTTGCTAGAGATGCAGTGCCTGGTGTCAGGCCCCTGTGGCCCCTTAGAGACTAGCAAACCTGGTTTGCTAGAGATGCAGTGCCTGGTGTCACAGGCCTGTGGCCCCTTAGAGACTAGCAAACCTGGTTTGCTAGAGATGCAGTGCCTGGTGTCAGAGACCTGTGGCCCCTTAGAGACTAGCAAACTTGGTTTGCTAGCGATGCAGTGCCTTGTGTCAGGCCCCTGTGGCCCCTTAGAGACTAGCAAACTTGGTTTGCTAGCGATGCAGTGCCTTGTGTCAGGCCCCTGTGGCCCCTTAGAGACTAGCAAACTTGGTTTGCTAGCGATGCAGTGCCTTGTGTCAGGCCCCTGTGGCCCCTTAGAGACTAGCAAACTTGGTTTGCTAGCGATGCAGTGCCTTGTGTCAGGCCCCTGTGGCCCCTTAGAGACTAGCAAACCTGGTTTGCTAGAGATGCAGTGCCTGGTGTCAGGCCCCTGTGGCCCCTTAGAGACTAGCAAACCTGGTTTGCTAGAGATGCAGTGCCTGGTGTCAGGCCCCTGTGGCCCCTTAGAGACTAGCAAACCTGGTTTGCTAGAGATGCAGTGCCTGGTGTCAGGCCCCTGTGGCCCCTTAGAGACTAGCAAACTTGGTTTGCTAGAGATGCAGTGCCTGGTGTCACAGGCCTGTGGCCCCTTAGAGACTAGCAAACCTGGTTTGCTAGAGATGCAGTGCCTGGTGTCAGGCCCCTGTGGCCCCTTAGAGACTAGCAAACCTGGTTTGCTAGAGATGCAGTGCCTGGTGTCAGGCCCCTGTGGCCCCTTAGAGACTAGCAAACCTGGTTTGCTAGAGATGCAGTGCCTGGTGTCAGAGGCCTGTGGCCCCTTAGAGACTAGCAAACCTGGTTTGCTAGAGATGCAGTGCCTGGTGTCAGGCCCCTGTGGCCCCTTAGAGACTAGCAAACCTGGTTTGCTAGAGATGCAGTGCCTGGTGTCACAGGCCTGTGGCCCCTTAGAGACTAGCAAACCTGGTTTGCTAGAGATGGAGTGCCTGGTGTCAGAGACCTGTGGCCCCTTAGAGACTAGCAAACTTGGTTTGCTAGCGATGCAGTGCCTTGTGTCAGGCCCCTGTGGCCCCTTAGAGACTAGCAAACTTGGTTTGCTAGCGATGCAGTGCCTTGTGTCAGGCCCCTGTGGCCCCTTAGAGACTAGCAAACCTGGTTTGCTAGAGATGCAGTGCCTGCTGTCAGGCCCCTGTGGCCCCTTAGAGACTAGCAAACCTGGTTTGCTAGAGATGCAGTGCCTGGTGTCAGGCCCCTGTGGCCCCTTAGAGACTAGCAAACCTGGTTTGCTAGAGATGCAGTGCCTGGTGTCAGGCCCCTGTGGCCCCTTAGAGACTAGCAAACTTGGTTTGCTAGAGATGCAGTGCCTGGTGTCACAGGCCTGTGGCCCCTTAGAGACTAGCAAACCTGGTTTGCTAGAGATGCAGTGCCTGGTGTCAGGCCCCTGTGGCCCCTTAGAGACTAGCAAACCTGGTTTGCTAGAGATGCAGTGCCTGGTGTCAGGCCCCTGTGGCCCCTTAGAGACTAGCAAACCTGGTTTGCTAGAGATGCAGTGCCTGGTGTCAGAGGCCTGTGGCCCCTTAGAGACTAGCAAACCTGGTTTGCTAGAGATGCAGTGCCTGGTGTCAGGCCCCTGTGGCCCCTTAGAGACTAGCAAACCTGGTTTGCTAGAGATGCAGTGCCTGGTGTCAGGCCCCTGTGGCCCCTTAGAGACTAGCAAACCTGGTTTGCTAGAGATGCAGTGCCTGGTGTCACAGGCCTGTGGCCCCTTAGAGACTAGCAAACCTGGTTTGCTAGAGATGCAGTGCCTGGTGTCAGAGACCTGTGGCCCCTTAGAGACTAGCAAACTTGGTTTGCTAGCAATGCAGTGCCTTGTGTCAGGCCCCTGTGGCCCCTTAGAGACTAGCAAACTTGGTTTGCTAGCGATGCAGTGCCTTGTGTCAGGCCCCTGTGGCCCCTTAGAGACTAGCAAACTTGGTTTGCTAGCGATGCAGTGCCTTGTGTCAGGCCCCTGTGGCCCCTTAGAGACTAGCAAACCTGGTTTGCTAGAGATGCAGTGCCTGGTGTCAGGCCCCTGTGGCCCCTTAGAGACTAGCAAACCTGGTTTGCTAGAGATGCAGTGCCTGGTGTCAGAGGCCTGTGGCCCCTTAGAGACTAGCAAACCTGGTTTGCTAGAGATGCAGTGCCTGGTGTCAGGCCCCTGTGGCCCCTTAGAGACTAGCAAACCTGGTTTGCTAGAGATGCAGTGCCTGGTGTCAGGCCCCTGTGGCCCCTTAGAGACTAGCAAACCTGGTTTGCTAGAGATGCAGTGCCTGGTGTCAGGCCCCTGTGGCCCCTTAGAGACTAGCAAACCTGGTTTGCTAGAGATGCAGTGCCTGGTGTCAGGCCCCTGTGGCCCCTTAGAGACTAGCAAACCTGGTTTGCTAGAGATGCAGTGCCTGCTGCCAGGCCCCTGTGGCCCCTTAGAGACTAGCAAACCTGGTTTGCTAGAGATGCAGTGCCTGGTGTCAGGCCCCTGTGGCCCCTTAGAGACTAGCAAACCTGGTTTGCTAGAGATGCAGTGCCTGGTGTCAGGCCCCTGTGGCCCCTTAGAGACTAGCAAACCTGGTTTGCTAGAGATGCAGTGCCTGCTGCCAGGCCCGTGTGGCCCCTTAGAGACTAGCAAACCTGGTTTGCTAGAGATGCAGTGCCTGGTGTCACAGACCTGTGGCCCCTTAGAGACTAGCAAACTTGGTTTGCTAGAGATGCAGTGCCTGGTGTCACAGACCTGTGGCCCCTTAGAGACTAGCAAACTTGGTTTGCTAGAGATGCAGTGCCTGGTGTCACAGGCCTGTGGCCCCTTAGAGACTAGCAAACTTGGTTTGTTGGAGATGCAGTGCCTGGTGTCAGAGGCCTGTGGCCCCTTAGAGACTAGCAAACCTGGTTTGCTAGAGATGCAGTGCCTGGTGTCAGAGGCCTGTGGCCCCTTAGAGACTAGCAAACCTGGTTTGCTAGAGATGCAGTGCCTGGTGTCAGAGGCCTGTGGCCCCTTAGAGACTAGCAAACCTTGTTTGCTAGAGATGCAGTGCCTGGTGTCAGGCCCCTGTGGCCCCTTAGAGACTAGCAAACCTGGTTTGCTAGAGATGCAGTGCCTGGTGTCAGGCCCCTGTGGCCCCTTAGAGACTAGCAAACCTGGTTTGCTAGAGATGCAGTGCCTGGTGTCAGAGGCCTGTGGCCCCTTAGAGACTAGCAAACCTGGTTTGCTAGAGATGCAGTGCCTGGTGTCAGAGACCTGTGGCCCCTTAGAGACTAGCAAACTTGGTTTGCTAGCGATGCAGTGCCTTGTGTCAGGCCCCTGTGGCCCCTTAGAGACTAGCAAACTTGGTTTGCTAGCGATGCAGTGCCTTGTGTCAGGCCCCTGTGGCCCCTTAGAGACTAGCAAACTTGGTTTGCTAGCGATGCAGTGCCTTGTGTCAGGCCCCTGTGGCCCCTTAGAGACTAGCAAACCTGGTTTGCTAGAGATGCAGTGCCTGGTGTCAGGCCCCTGTGGCCCCTTAGAGACTAGCAAACCTGGTTTGCTAGAGATGCAGTGCCTGGTGTCAGGCCCCTGTGGCCCCTTAGAGACTAGCAAACCTGGTTTGCTAGAGATGCAGTGCCTGGTGTCAGGCCCCTGTGGCCCCTTAGAGACTAGCAAACTTGGTTTGCTAGAGATGCAGTGCCTGGTGTCACAGGCCTGTGGCCCCTTAGAGACTAGCAAACCTGGTTTGCTAGAGATGCAGTGCCTGGTGTCAGGCCCCTGTGGCCCCTTAGAGACTAGCAAACCTGGTTTGCTAGAGATGCAGTGCCTGGTGTCAGGCCCCTGTGGCCCCTTAGAGACTAGCAAACCTGGTTTGCTAGAGATGCAGTGCCTGGTGTCAGAGGCCTGTGGCCCCTTAGAGACTAGCAAACCTGGTTTGCTAGAGATGCAGTGCCTGGTGTCAGGCCCCTGTGGCCCCTTAGAGACTAGCAAACCTGGTTTGCTAGAGATGCAGTGCCTGGTGTCAGGCCCCTGTGGCCCCTTAGAGACTAGCAAACCTGGTTTGCTAGAGATGCAGTGCCTGGTGTCACAGGTCTGTGGCCCCTTAGAGACTAGCAAACCTGGTTTGCTAGAGATGCAGTGCCTGGTGTCAGAGACCTGTGGCCCCTTAGAGACTAGCAAACTTGGTTTGCTAGCGATGCAGTGCCTTGTGTCAGGCCCCTGTGGCCCCTTAGAGACTAGCAAACTTGGTTTGCTAGCGATGCAGTGCCTTGTGTCAGGCCCCTGTGGCCCCTTAGAGACTAGCAAACTTGGTTTGCTAGCGATGCAGTGCCTTGTGTCAGGCCCCTGTGGCCCCTTAGAGACTAGCAAACCTGGTTTGCTAGAGATGCAGTGCCTGGTGTCAGGCCCCTGTGGCCCCTTAGAGACTAGCAAACCTGGTTTGCTAGAGATGCAGTGCCTGGTGTCAGAGGCCTGTGGCCCCTTAGAGACTAGCAAACCTGGTTTGCTAGAGATGCAGTGCCTGGTGTCAGGCCCCTGTGGCCCCTTAGAGACTAGCAAACCTGGTTTGCTAGAGATGCAGTGCCTGGTGTCAGGCCCCTGTGGCCCCTTAGAGACTAGCAAACCTGGTTTGCTAGAGATGCAGTGCCTGGTGTCAGGCCCCTGTGGCCCCTTAGAGACTAGCAAACTTGGTTTGCTAGAGATGCAGTGCCTGGTGTCAGGCCCCTGTGGCCCCTTAGAGACTAGCAAACCTGGTTTGCTAGAGATGCAGTGCCTGGTGTCAGGCCCCTGTGGCCCCTTAGAGACTAGCAAACCTGGTTTGCTAGAGATGCAGTGCCTGGTGTCAGGCCCCTGTGGCCCCTTAGAGACTAGCAAACCTGGTTTGCTAGAGATGCAGTGCCTGGTGTCAGGCCCGTGTGGCCCCTTAGAGACTAGCAAACCTGGTTTGCTAGAGATGCAGTGCCTGGTGTCACAGACCTGTGGCCCCTTAGAGACTAGCAAACTTGGTTTGCTAGAGATGCAGTGCCTGGTGTCACAGACCTGTGGCCCCTTAGAGACTAGCAAACTTGGTTTGCTAGAGATGCAGTGCCTGGTGTCACAGGCCTGTGGCCCCTTAGAGACTAGCAAACTTGGTTTGTTGGAGATGCAGTGCCTGGTGTCAGAGGCCTGTGGCCCCTTAGAGACTAGCAAACCTGGTTTGCTAGAGATGCAGTGCCTGGTGTCAGAGGCC
>NW_027056265.1:0-5860 GCF_011386835.1 Chrysemys picta bellii
AGCTGGCCCTGCGTAGCAGTAGGTCTCAAGTCATGGGTTAGTGAGGGTCAGAATGACAGGGGCTCACTGACCTTTCTGGTGCTTAAAAATGCAGGTGTTTATAGAATGGATTTTCTTCAAAAATTTTAATTGAATGAAATAAAGTGACAACGAAATGGGTGGTTACAAGACAAATGGGTCTTCGTTTCTTTTTCAAGTGACTATAATTATCCAGTCATTTATAATAGAGCCCAACAGAATCAGAAATATCGGCCTGGAAGGGACCTTGAGAGGTCATCCAGTCCAGCCCCCTTCGCTGAGGCAGGACCAAGTAACCCTGGTGTATTCCTGACAGGTGTTTGTCCAGCCTGTTCTTAAAAAATCCAGTGAAGGGGATTCCACAACCTCCCTTGAAATCCTATTCCAGAGCTTAACTCTTATTAAATTTTCCTAATATCTAACTTAAATCTCCCTAGCTGCAGGTTCCTTACTTCTTGTCCTCCCTTCAGTGGACATGGAGAACAACTGATCACTGGCCTCTTTCTAACATATTTCTTAATATATTGGAAGCAGGGACGGCCCGTCCATATAGGTGAACTAGGTGGTCGCCTAGGGTGCCAAGTTAAATGGGGTGCCAAATTCGAGGAAAAAATCAAATTAAAAAAAAATAAAAGGGGGAAAAAATGAAAAAGATGAAAAAAAAATACAAATAAAATAACGAAGATGTCATTATTTCAATTCCCATGTGCATACAGAGGGAATAGGAATTATAATGACCCACTCCGCAATTTTGATAAGCAATAACTCAGCCATAATGAAACACATCCGCCAGTGTCAAGAGCTACAATGCTAGTCTGCAGATGAAGATAATGTTGAAATGCTCATAAAGGAACATTTTTTGGGTTTTGTACCACTGAAGGAGACAACTGGAGCATTTATGACTGAAACTATTCTACAAGAGCTTGAAACAATGTCATTATCTGTTGAAAACTTTCGTGGCCAAGGCTATGATAATGTGAGTAATAGGAAGGGTAAAGACAATGGTGTGCAAAGGAGAATGATGGAAATCAATCCTAGGGCCTTTTTCGTTCCTTGCAGTGCGCATTCTCTGAATTTGGTTGTCAATGATGTTGCTAGATGCTGTTTGGAGGCAAGCAGTTTCTTTGCCCTGGTGCAACGTGTTTATGTGTTTGTCTCAGGCTGAACACGCCGTTGGGAGATTCGGACTCGCCGTGTGAATTCTCTAACTGTGAAGCCACTTAGTCAGACAAGATGGGAGAGTCGCATTGATGCTTTGAAGCCTCTTCACTATGAACTTGGAAACATTTATGATGCCCTAATTGAAATTTCTGATGATACTACCTTTATTGGATCATCTGGAAATATGGCACGTTCAGATGCAGAAGCTCTTGCAAATGGTCTTTCCCAGTTCAAATTCGTGACTTCACTCATTTTGTGGTATAATATCCTTTTTCAGATTAACCTCACTAGTAAGCAGCTTCAGGAAAAGAACTTGAACGTACATTCTGCTATTCAAAAACTGCAGCAAAATAAAAATATTCTGGAGGAATTCAGAAGTGATGAAGGGTTCGAAAGAACACTGGTAGATTCTCTTGCGCTTGCTGAAGAAATAGACTTTCCGACAGAATTTGAAGCAGAGCCAGTTCTGATTCGGCAAAAGAAACAGCAGTTTTCGCATGAAGGACGAGACACACCCATTCAGAATCCAAAACAAAGGTTCAAAGTGAATTTCTACTTCGCAGTCCTTGATACTGCTATTGACTCGGTTGATGAAAGATTTCAATACATGCAGCAGCTAGAGTCAGTATTTGGCTTTCTAGATGATATCCACAGCTGGCAAAAGAAAACAGCAAAACAGATAAGAGAATTTTGTATAAAACTGGTGTCGGCATTGACTCATGAAAATTCAGAAGACATTGATGCTACAGATCTATGTAGTGAGCTTCAGTCAGGCTTTTCCCAGACGACTTAAGAAACATTCCACTCCTGAAAAAAGAAGAACAGGAGTACTTGTGGCACCTTAGAGACTAACAAATTTATTAGAGCATAAGCTTTCGTGGACTACAGCATCCGAAGAAGTGGGCTGTAGTCCACGAAAGCTTATGCTCTAATAAATTTGTTAGTCTCTAAGGTGCCACAAGTACTCCTGTTCTTCTTTTTGCGGATACAGACTAACACGGCTGCTACTCTGAAATCCACTCCTGAAGTTTGTTTGTGAAAATAAACTCAGTTTTCCAAACATTTTTATAGCTCTTTTAACTTTGCCAGTTTCCGTAGCTAGTGGGGAACGTAACTTCTCAAAGTTAAAATTGGTAAAAACATATCTGTGTTCGACAATGGTGGAGACTTGTTGGACTTGCCACAATGTCAATAGAGCATGAAAGAGCTGGAAAACTGGATCTAAAAGAACTAGTGACTGAATTTTCAAAACTTAAAGCAAGAAAAGTCATGTTTTAAGAGCACAGAGTGTTTTTTATTCGGAGTGTTTTGTAAATACAGGTTAAAGTTCATTGCAGAGTTTTCTTATTTCTTTCTATATCGGATGTGGTGGTAATGGCAGTTAAAGCAGGATAGCGTAATGGATGATTTTGGATTTGTAATAATAAAAATTATAATTAACATTTTTAATGCATTTTTATTTGAAATCGGATTGAAATATCATCTAGCTGTCGTGTACAAATCTATTCTGAAAATTGTGTCTCTATTTTATCTGATCTCAGAAACATTGGTTGGACGGATGGACAAACCGAATAATTAAGTCTCTGTTTAAAAAAACAAACAAACGCTTAAAAAACATTAAAAGGAAAAAAGGGGCAAAATGTTTCCCAGTTTACCAAAAACCTCAGCCTAGATCTGCCTTTGGGGGTTGGGGGGGTGCCGATTGCATGGTTTGCCTAGGGCGCCAGTTCCTGGCAGCTCGCCTAGGGCCGCCCCTGTCTGCACAGAGCCCATTGTAGCGGTTCAGAACGGGCTGGTGGCAAGGGACGGAGCCATGGGTCGTTCCTGGAGGGGCAGGGATTCATTTCAGCCTCTAGAAGGTGCTATGATGGCCTAGTGGAGAGGGACTAGGGAGCCAGAGGACGTGAGGGGTCCAGCAGCCTGGGGAACTGGAGGCAGAGGAAGGGAAGGGGATGCAGCCAGGAGAGGAGGCTGCAGAAGCTGCAGCAGGAGCACAGAGGCAGGTGCCCTTCAAGTCTCTCAATGGGGCACTAATGTGAACTAACGGTGCAGCGCAGTGCCCCAGCCACCAGGGATTAGCCTGGGACAGGGGGCAGTGTGTTCTGACCACAGAGAAGGGACGTCTCTGCATGGAAAGGGCCTGGGGCAGGTCGTGCATCGTCAATGGGGTGGGAGTTTGGGGCTTGCAGCCTAATGGTCTCTCCCAGGGGGAGCTGCCTGCAATAACAGATGTGATCCAACCGCTGCAGCTAGACAGGAGGAGAATGAGGTGAGGCCCCAATGAGACCAGGCTGCTTGACTGAGCCCCCGACAGGGAAACCTGCCCTCTAACATAGGGACGGCCTGGAAGGGGCACCCCAGGCAACAGACGTGAGAAACACCCCGGGGCAGGGTTACCCTGTACCCCTCTACTGGACTGCCCCCTACAGGCCAAGATAGGAATTACTGTGTATCATAGATCCTAACTGGTCCCTTGGGTATGGGCCCACCAGATGATAGAGCCTGTAGGGCCCAGTGCGTGAGGCATCTTCAGCCCCGTCTCCAAGTCACAGCCGAGCATCTGCTGCACAACACGGCAGCAACTCCCCCGCGGGAGACAGGCGCCAAAGCCGAGCATTGGCCCAGTGCTATGCCAGGCTCCGCAGCCTGCTTCTGCACCACTGGGAACAGCTTCACCAGGAGAGAGACCCCAGAGCCCGGGGCCTGCGCACTCTCCTGGGAGGTGGGAGCAGGGTTCGAGGCCCTGCCCCACATCAGGCAGAGGGGGGATTTGGATCCGGGTGAGAGCTCTGATTCCTGGGCTATTGCGCAGGGGCCACCACCACCAAGTGCAAGCGCCTCACAGACTTCAACAGTGGAAAAGTAGATGCCTAGGGGCTTTAGGTGCCTACAGGATAGCAGCTGAGTGGGCTTTTGTGAATGCTACTGGTGCCTAATTGTTGGATTTAGGTGCCTAACTGCCCCTTTAGGCACCGACGGGGTTGTCTACACGGCGCCGCAGTCCGCTCTATGGGGGTGTGAGTTGTGCAGCACTCGCACGTCGCACTCTAGCCAGCCCGTGTAGACCCCGCTGGTGGGAACTAAAGGTACCTAATGCACATTGATGCCGTCCTGAAACAGGCCTGCTGGAGGGTGCAAGGTCTGCTCCCGGCTAGTAGCCTGGTGGACACTGGCCACCGTGGTGAAAGGACTGGAGTGGAGAGACAAAGCTGGTGAGCAGCAGAGGGGAGGGCACCCTGCACCCTCCTGTGGGGCACAGCCGTGGGCCCAGGCTGGGGAGCTCTGCAAGCTTTGGGCCTCATACTCCTATGGGCAGTGGATTTGCCCTACACAGGGTTGTGCCTATATGGCACTGTCTAGTCCGTGGGGTTCTTCTTTACGTAATGTATTGGAGGAGCCGCATACGGAACATATACACCTCGAGTGCCATACCAGAGGCTTCACCTGTCGCGTCCTTACCCTGCCCAGTTCAGCCATTCCTTGCCACGCAGATGCTCTTTTCTGCAGGCAGCTTCACTGGACCAGGCGCATTCTGCGGCTGCGCCCTTAGCAGTCCTGCCCCGAATCCCAGGTGAAAGGTGTTAGTCTGTACAAAGGAACGTCAGTGACCTAATCACAGCCTGGGATCTAAATGCTCCTAATCCCTCCAGCGGCAGCGTGGCAGCTGGCATTTATGATGGGCAAGAGTGGAATTCCAGCCCCAGGGCGCTGGACACCCACATGTGCTCTGGGACGTGCTGACTGCCATGCTGTGAATCCCAGAAGTGGGTCCCAGAGGTGGGACTGTTGGAGAGCAATTGCAGCCCCAGTCCATCTGTGTTTCTGATTGTTTCAGGAAGTCCTCAGATATGAGGGGGTGGTACTTCCTGGCCAGCCAATCAAAAGTGTTAGTGTCACCGTGAGATAAACCTCTCTCCCAGACCACACCCTCTGATCCACCTCTTCCACTCCAGATCCAAAAAACCCAGATATCAGGTCTTGTCAAATGGCACCTGGACACACAAGCCGGAACTTGGACTGGCCGGGTGGCAACCCTAATCCTCCATGAATTTATCTAGTTCTTTTTTGAACCCTGTTATAGTTTTGGCCTTCACAACATCCTCTGGCAAGGAGTTCCACAGGTTGACTGTGCGCTTGTGAAGAGACTGTGCACAGTGTGAAGATTGAGCCCATTGATAGATTTTCAGCTCTTCATGGCAGGGATTGTCTTTTGTGTTGTGTTCGTGCAGCACCTGGCACAATGGGGCCTAGTCCATGACTGGGGAGCCTAAATCATATGGTAATATAAATAACCAACACATATACAGCAGCTGGCACAATGGACTGGGGCCATTAGGTCCTACTGAAATCCAAATAAATAATAATAATAACAAATTTGAATTGCACTGGGCATAGGGCCAGAAACCTATGCCCTAGGGAACCAGTGGTGTCAAGAACCTAGCTCTGGGTCTGTTATTGTCCGTGTCCTTAGCTGCTTTTGTCAACACAAAGCTGAACCGGGGGTGTTTTGGTGGCACTCTCTCTGGAGCTGCCTGTATTGTTAACAGTTTGCAGGTGAAATACAGTCCAGAGCCGAACTTGCCGTGACCTACAGTCTGGTAGGTTTGTTTCCTGCCACGGCTCCGTGTTTGATGTGGCTCTCGGGAGGTCAGTGAGAACGTTTGCATTCCCATGAGTCACC
>NW_027056266.1:0-5859 GCF_011386835.1 Chrysemys picta bellii
CCGGCAGGGGCTGGGTGCTGGGAAGGACGCCGAGCCCTGCGTATAGGGGGCGGGGCTTGGCTGGTCAAGGGGCCTATAAAAGCGGCCGCCCAGCCAGGCAGCGGTACAGCTGCGAGCAGCAAACAGGGCGGCTAACAGGGAGTTTGAGAGGGAGTTCTCATTGGAGGGGAAGGTACCTGTATTTGCATCTGTCCTTGTTGTTCTTGTGTGTTTGTTTGTAGGGGCCGGCAGGGGCTGGGTGCTGGGAAGGACGCCGAGCCCTGCGTATAGGGGGCGGGGCTTGGCTGATCAAGGGGCCCATAAAAGCGGCCGCCCAGCCAGGCAGTGGTACAGCTGCGAGCAGCAAACAGGGCGGCTAACAGGGGAGTTTGAGAGGGAGTTCTCATTGCACGGGAAGGTACCTGTATTTGCATCTGTCCTTGTTGTTCTTGTGTGTTTGTTTGTAGGGGACGGCAGGGGCTGGGTGCTGGGAAGGACGCCGAGCCCTGCGTATAGGGGGCGGGGCTTGGCTGGTCAAGGGGCCCATAAAAGCGGCCGCCCAGCCAGGCAGCGGTACAGCTGCGAGCAGCAAACAGGGCGGCTAACAGGGAGTTTGAGAGGGAGTTCTCATTGGAGGGGAAGGTACCTGTATTTGCATCTGTCCTTGTTGTTCTTGTGTGTTTGTTTGTAGGGGCCGGCAGGGGCTGGGTGCTGGGAAGGACGCCGAGCCCTTCGTATAGGGGGCGGGGCTTGGCTGATCAAGGGGCCCATAAAAGCGGCCGCCCAGCCAGGCAGCGGTACAGCTGCGAGCAGCAAACAGGGCGGCTAACAGGGGAGTTTGAGAGGGAGTTCTCATTGGAGGGGAAGGTACCTGTATTTGCATCTGTCCTTGTTGTTCTTGTGTGTTTGTTTGTAGGGGCCGGCAGGGGCTGGGTGCTGGGAAGGACGCCGAGCCCTGCGTATAGGGGGCGGGGCTTGGCTGATCAAGGGGTCCATAAAAGCGGCCGCCCAGCCAGGCAGCGGTACCACTGCGAGCAGCAAACAGGGCGGCTAACAGGGGAGTTTGAGAGGGAGTTCTCATTGGAGGAGAAGGTACCTCTATTTGCATCTGTCCTTGTGTGTTTGTTTGTAGAGGCCGGCAGGGGCTGGGTGCTGGGAAGGACGCCGAGCCCTGCGTATAGGGGGCGGGGCTTCGCTGATCAAGGGGCCCATAAAAGCGGCCGCCCAGCCAGGCAGCGGTACAGCTGCGAGCAGCAAACAGGGCGGCTAACAGGGGAGTTTGAGAGGGAGTTCTCATTGGAGGGGAAGGTACCTGTATTTGCATCTGTCCTTGTTGTTCTTGCGTGTTTGTTTGTAGGGGCCGTCAGGGGCTGGGTGCTGGGAAGGACGCCGAGCCCTGCGTATAGGGGGCGGGGCTTGGCTGATCAAGGGGCCCATAAAAGCGGCCGCCCAGCCAGGCAGCGGTACAGCTGCGAGCAGCAAACAGGGCGGCTAACAGGGGAGTTTGAGAGGGAGTTCTCATTGGAGGGGAAGGTACCTGTATTTGCATCTGTCCTTGTTGTTCTTGCGTGTTTGTTTGTAGGGGCCGTCAGGGGCTGGGTGCTGGGAAGGACGCCGAGCCCTGCGTATAGGGGGCGGGGCTTGGCTGATCAAGGGGCCCATAAAAGCGGCCGCCCAGCCAGGCAGCGGTACAGCTGCGAGCAGCAAACTGGGCGGCTAACAGGGGAGTTTGAGAGGGAGTTCTCATTGGAGGGGAAGGTACCTGTATTTGCATCTGTCCTTGTTGTTCTTGCGTGTTTGTTTGTAGGGGCCGTCAGGGGCTGGGTGCTGGGAAGGACGCCGAGCCCTGCGTATAGGGGGCGGGGCTTGGCTGATCAAGGGGCCCATAAAAGCGGCCGCCCAGCCAGGCAGCGGTACAGCTGCGAGCAGCAAACAGGGCGGCTAACAGGGGAGTTTGAGAGGGAGTTCTCATTGCACGGGAAGGTACCTGTATTTGCATCTGTCCTTGTTGTTCTTGTGTGTTTGTTTGTAGGGGCCGGCAGGGGCTGGGTGCTGGGAAGGACGCCGAGCCCTGCGTATAGGGGGCGGGGCTTGGCTGGTCAAGGGGCCTATAAAAGCGGCCGCCCAGCCAGGCAGCGGTACAGCTGCGAGCAGCAAACAGGGCGGCTAACAGGGAGTTTGAGAGGGAGTTCTCATTGGAGGGGAAGGTACCTGTATTTGCATCTGTCCTTGTTGTTCTTGTGTGTTTGTTTGTAGGGGCCGGCAGGGGCTGGGTGCTGGGAAGGACGCCGAGCCCTGCGTATAGGGGGCGGGGCTTGGCTGATCAAGGGGCCCATAAAAGCGGCCGCCCAGCCAGGCAGTGGTACAGCTGCGAGCAGCAAACAGGGCGGCTAACAGGGGAGTTTGAGAGGGAGTTCTCATTGCACGGGAAGGTACCTGTATTTGCATCTGTCCTTGTTGTTCTTGTGTGTTTGTTTGTAGGGGACGGCAGGGGCTGGGTGCTGGGAAGGACGCCGAGCCCTGCGTATAGGGGGCGGGGCTTGGCTGGTCAAGGGGCCCATAAAAGCGGCCGCCCAGCCAGGCAGCGGTACAGCTGCGAGCAGCAAACAGGGCGGCTAACAGGGAGTTTGAGAGGGAGTTCTCATTGGAGGGGAAGGTACCTGTATTTGCATCTGTCCTTGTTGTTCTTGTGTGTTTGTTTGTAGGGGCCGGCAGGGGCTGGGTGCTGGGAAGGACGCCGAGCCCTTCGTATAGGGGGCGGGGCTTGGCTGATCAAGGGGCCCATAAAAGCGGCCGCCCAGCCAGGCAGCGGTACAGCTGCGAGCAGCAAACAGGGCGGCTAACAGGGGAGTTTGAGAGGGAGTTCTCATTGGAGGGGAAGGTACCTGTATTTGCATCTGTCCTTGTTGTTCTTGTGTGTTTGTTTGTAGGGGCCGGCAGGGGCTGGGTGCTGGGAAGGACGCCGAGCCCTGCGTATAGGGGGCGGGGCTTGGCTGATCAAGGGGTCCATAAAAGCGGCCGCCCAGCCAGGCAGCGGTACCACTGCGAGCAGCAAACAGGGCGGCTAACAGGGGAGTTTGAGAGGGAGTTCTCATTGGAGGAGAAGGTACCTCTATTTGCATCTGTCCTTGTGTGTTTGTTTGTAGAGGCCGGCAGGGGCTGGGTGCTGGGAAGGACGCCGAGCCCTGTGTATAGGGGGCGGGGCTTCGCTGATCAAGGGGCCCATAAAAGCGGCCGCCCAGCCAGGCAGCGGTACAGCTGCGAGCAGCAAACAGGGCGGCTAACAGGGGAGTTTGAGAGGGAGTTCTCATTGGAGGGGAAGGTACCTGTATTTGCATCTGTCCTTGTTGTTCTTGCGTGTTTGTTTGTAGGGGCCGTCAGGGGCTGGGTGCTGGGAAGGACGCCGAGCCCTGCGTATAGGGGGCGGGGCTTGGCTGATCAAGGGGCCCATAAAAGCGGCCGCCCAGCCAGGCAGCGGTACAGCTGCGAGCAGCAAACAGGGCGGCTAACAGGGGAGTTTGAGAGGGAGTTCTCATTGGAGGGGAAGGTACCTGTATTTGCATCTGTCCTTGTTGTTCTTGTGTGTTTGTTTGTAGGGGCCGGCAGGGGCTGGGTGCTGGGAAGGACGCCGAGCCCTGCGTATAGGGGGCGGGGCTTGGCTGATCAAGGGGCCCATAAAAGCGGCCGCCCAGCCAGGCAGCGGTACCGCTGCGAGCAGCAAACAGGGCGGCTAACAGGGGAGTTTGAGAGGGAGTTCTCATTGGAGGCGAAGATACCTGTATTTGCATCTGTCCTTGTTGTTCTTGTGTGTTTGTTTGTAGGGGCCGGCAGGGGCTGGGTGCTGGGAAGGACGCCGAGCCCTGCGTATAGGGGGCGGGGCTTGGCTGATCAAGGGGCCCATAAAAGCGGCCGCCCAGCCAGGCAGCGGTACAGCTGCGAGCAGCAAACAGGGCGGCTAACAGGGGAGTTTGAGAGGTAGTTCTCATTGGAGGAGAAGGTACCTGTATTTGCATCTGTCCTTGTGTGTTTGTTTGTAGGGGCCGGCAGGGGCTGGGTGCTGGGAAGGACGCCGAGCCCTGCGTATAGGGGGCGGGGCTTGGCTGATCAAGGGGTCCATAAAAGCGGCCGCCCAGCCAGGCAGCGGTACAGCTGCGAGCAGCAAACAGGGCGGCTAACAGGGGAGTTTGAGAGGGAGTTCTCATTGGAGGGGAAGGTACCTGTATTTGCATCTGTTCTTGTGTGTTTGTTTGTAGGGGCCGGCAGGGGCTGGGTGCTGGGAAGGACGCCGAGCCCTGCGTATAGGGGGCGGGGCTTGGCTGATCAAGGGGCCCATAAAAGCGGCCGCCCAGCCAGGCAGCGGTACAGCTTCGAGCAGCAAACAGGGCGGCTAACAGGGGAGTTTGAGAGGGAGTTCTCATTGGAGGAGAAGGTACCTGTCTTTGCATCTGTCCTTGTGTGTTTGTTTGTAGGGGCCGGCAGGGGCTGGGTGCTGGGAAGGACGCCGAGCCCTGCGTAGAGGGGGCTGGGCTTGGCTGATCAAGGAGCCCATAAAAGCGGCCGCCCAGCCAGGCAGCGGTACAGCTGCGAGCAGCGGCAGCAAACAGGGCGACTAACAGGGGAGTTTGAGAGGGAGTTCTCTTGGAGGAGAAGGTACCTGTATTTGCATCTGTCCTTGTGTGTTTGTTTGTAGGGGCCGGCAGGGGCTGGGTGCTGGGAAGGACGCCGAGCCCTGCGTATAGGGGCGGGGCTTGGCTGATCAAGGGGCCCATAAAAGCGGCCACCCAGCCAGGCAGCGGTACAGCTGCGAGCAGCGGCAGCAAACAGGGCGGCTAACAGGGGAGTTTGAGAGGGAGTTCTCATTGGAGGCGAAGGTACCTGTATTTGCATCTGTCCTTGTTGTTCTTGTGTGTTTGTTTGTAGGGGCCGGCAGGGGCTGGGTGCTGGGAAGGACGCCGAGCCCTGCGTATAGGGGGCGGGGCTTCGCTGATCAAGGGGCCCATAAAAGCGGCCGCCCAGCCAGGCAGCGGTACAGCTGCGAGCAGCAAACCGGGCGGCTAACAGGCGAGTTTGAGAGGGAGTTCTCATTGGAGGAGAAGATACCTGTATTTGCATCTGTCCTTGTGTGTTTGTTTGTAGGGGCCGGCAGGGGCTGGGTGCTGGGAAGGACGCCGAGCCCTGCGTATAGGGGGCGGGGCTTGGCTGATCAAGGGGCCCATAAAAGCGGCCGCCCAGCCAGGCAGCGGTACAGCTGCGAGCAGCAAACAGGGCGGCTAACAGGGGAGTTTGAGAGGGAGTTCTCATTGGAGGGGAAGGTACCTGTATTTGCATCTGTTCTTGTGTGTTTGTTTGTAGGGGCCGGCAGGGGCTGGGTGCTGGGAAGGACGCCGAGCCCTGCGTATAGGGGGCGGGGCTTGGCTGATCAAGGGGCCCATAAAAGCGGCCGCCCAGCCAGGCAGCGGTACAGCTGCGAGCAGCAAACAGGGCGGCTAACAGGGGAGTTTGAGAGGGAGTTCTCATTGGAGGAGAAGGTACCTGTCTTTGCATCTGTCCTTGTGTGTTTGTTTGTAGGGGCCGGCAGGGGCTGGGTGCTGGGAAGGACGCCGAGCCCTGCGTATAGGGGGCGGGGCTTGGCTGATCAAGGGGCCCATAAAAGCGGCCACCCAGCCAGGCAGCGGTACAGCTGCGAGCAGCGGCAGCAAACAGGGCGGCTAACAGGGGAGTTTGAGAGGGAGTTCTCATTGGAGGAGAAGGTACCTGTATTTGCATCTGTCCTTGTTGTTCTTGTGTGTTTGTTTGTAGGGGACGGCAGGGGCTGGGTGCTGGGAAGGACGCCGAGCCCTGCGTATAGGGGGCGGGGCTTCGCTGATCAAGGGGCCCATA
>NW_027056267.1:0-5856 GCF_011386835.1 Chrysemys picta bellii
AAATCGATCCCCGAGAGGTCGATTTCTACCCGCCGATTCAGGCGGGTAGTATAGACCTAGCCTGACTGAGTAAAGGTCAGAGTAAAGGTTAATCCATACTGGTTAACCACCTGCTCATAGGGAAAAGCAGGAATTTATGCCCCATTTTAGACAAAACCTTAACCTTAACTGGAGTCGCCACCAGGCACCTCCATAATACTTTATGTCGCTTATATGGTTAACAACCCTTGGTCCTTCCTTTATTACCCGCCCATGTTCATGGCAACAATGACATAAGTGCTGCAGTGTGACCTCACAATGCTGTGATTTGAACACTGGGTCAGTTGGCCCTCAGTGTCAGTTGCTTTTACTTGGACAGAAGGAGAGGCTGGGTATTGTGCTGGCTAAAGTCGATTTCAGATCCAAGATCTAATCTATTACGGAGGGGAAAAAAGTAAGTGGGCTTTCTTACTCCCCATGGCTGTCCTACCTCTGACCAACAGAGACCCACTTTGCTTAAATTCTATTTGAAAAGGGTCACCAAATTAAATTCGTTTTTTTTTTTTTGGCCCAGAACCTCAAAGGTATTTAGGAACTTAACTCCCACTGAAATCCATGGGAGTTAGGAGCCTAACTCCCTGACTGAGTAAAGGTCAGAGTAAAGGTTAATCCATACTGGTTAACCACCTGTTCATAGGGAAAAGCAGGAATTTATGCCCCATTTTAGACAAAACCTTAACCTTAACTGGAGTCGCCACCAGGCACCTCCATAATACTTTATGTTGCTTATATGGTTAACAACTCTTGATCCTTCCTTTATTACCCACCCGTGTTCATGGCAACAATGACATAAGTGCTGCAGTGTGACCTCACAATGCTGTGATTTGAACACTGGGTCAGTTGGCCCTCAGTGTCAGTTGCTTTTACTTGGACAGAAGGAGAGGCTGGGTATTGTGCTGGCTAAAGTCGATTTCAGATCCAAGATCTAATCTATTACGGAGGGGAAAAAAGTAAGTGGGCTTTCTTACTCCCCATGGCTGTCCTACCTCTGAGCAACAGAGACCCATTTTGCTTAAATTCTGTTTGAAAAGGGTCACCAAATTAAATTTGTTTTTTTGGCCCAGAACCTCAAAGGTATTTAGGCACTTAACTCCCACTGAAATCCATGGGAGTTAGGAGCCTAAATACCTTTGAGAATCTCTCATTTTATGTCTCTCTCGCTCTGGCATGAAAAGTGCCATCCTAACAGAATCCAGGAGGGAATCCAGCTGTCTGATCAGGGGCTACTTGTGCCCTACCTCTCTCTTACACTCAATTCTTTAGTTCAGCTGTAAAAATTGTGGCAGATAGGGAATAACTCCAGAGTTGATAAGGCTGCATGGTAAGGTTATATTTCATTAACCCAGCAGGGACTTCCGGAGATCACTGAGATCCCTAGAAAGACTTGCCCCCTCTGGGAGTCTCTTCCGCTGATCCCTCTCTGGGACCCTGTTCTAGGATCTCACACAGGGCCCTTGTCCCTGAAGTGGAGAATGAAAGGAAATGGGTTCTGTTCCAGGCCTCCATTCATCTGTAGGCGAGCTCCATACGCACAGACCCCAGAGGACACAATCAGGGGAGTCGCCCACTAACTTCAGTGGGCTTGGATCAGGCCCAGATATAGGCCCAATAAAAAGATGGCTCCTGCTGTCCCTGCAGCAGAGTGTGGAAAGGAGAGGCTCTTTGCTGTGGCATTATTTCCTCCAGGTGCAGAATGGACAGTAGGGGATTTCCACTTCAGTTCCTGGAGATTTAGAGAAGCTGATCCCCATTCTGTGGCCTCACCCTCACAGCTGGCATGAGAGGCAGCAATTGGGCTCGAGACATGGCCCTTAAAATCTGCCTTCAAGTTGATTCTCCATAATTCTCCATCTTGGATGAAGAATAACATTTCCTTTCCCCACTATGGCAGATCATTTTGGTTTTGCGCTGCCCATTTCAATGTTTAAAATTTTCCAGGATTAGGAAGGAATGAGGAGATACATATACATGCTCTTTACTGCTTTTGGGGGTGTGTCAAGGCTGCTTCCCCACTTTGAACTTTAGGGTACAAATGTGGGGGCCTGCATGAAGACTTCTAAGCTTAACTACCAGCTTAGATCTGGTCCGCTGCCACCATTCCCAAATGGATTCCCTTCCCTGGGAAGCCTTGAGAAACTCTTCACCAATTCCCTGGTGAATACAGATCCAAACCCCCTTGGATCTTAAGGCAGGGAGAAATGAACCATCCCCCCTCCTTCCTTTCACCAACTCCTGGTGAATACAGTTCCAACCCCCCTACGATCTTAAAACAAGGAAAAATCAATCCGGTTCTTAAAAAGAAGGCTTTTAATTAAAGAAAAAGGTAAAAATCATCTCTGTAAAATCAGTATGGAAAATAACTTTACAGGGTAATCAAACTTAAAGAGCTCAGAGGACCTCCCTCTAGCCTCAGGTTCAAAGTATAGCAAACAAAGATAAACACTCTAGTAAAAGGTACATTTACAAGTTGAGAAAACAAAGGAAAACTAACACGCCTTGCCTGGCTATTTACTTACAAGTTTGAAATAGGAGAGACTTGTTTAGAAAGATGTGGAGAACCTGGATTGATGTCTGGTCCCTCTCAGTCCCAAGAGCGAACAACTTCCCAAACAAAGAGCACAAACAAAAGCCTCTCACCCCCCAAGATTTGAAAGTATCTTGTCCCCTTATTGGTCCTTTGGGTCAGATGCCAGCCAGGTTACCTGAGCTTCTTAACCCTTTACAGGGAAAAGGATTTTGGAGTCTCTGGCCAGGAGGGATTTTATAGTACTGTACACAGGACAGCTGTTACCCTTCCCTTTATACTTATGACAGGGTGCAATTCTCCCCCTGGCTGAGGGTCAGCAAAAAATCATGTACCTCTTACATCCCACTAAAATCCAGAGCCTTGGAGAGTGCAATGAAATTTTGCAATGAATGTGAAGAGCTGTAATTTTTCCTGCTGTCTCCAGTGGAGCACAAGCAGCGGCGGCTCCAGGCACCAGTGCTCCAAGCGCGTACCTGGAGCGGCAAGCCGCGGGGGGTGCCCTGCTGGTCGCTGCGAGGGTGGCAGTCAGGCTGCCTTCGGTGGCGCGCCTGTGGGAGGTCCACCGGTCCCGTGGATTTGGCGGTAATTCGGCGGCGGGTACGCCGAATCTGCGGGACCGGCGGACCTCCCGCAGGCACACCGCCGAAGGCAACCTGCTTGCCGTGCTTAGGGTGGCAAAAAAGCTAGAGCCTCCCCTGAGCGCAAGCATGTAGATTAAAATTTAAATCTTTGACAGAGGATTTAAGTAATATTGGAGCACAATGTGATATTTTGAATACAGCTAAACTTTGTGTTGCCCACTAGACTAAGAAGTATATTGTGATATTGATTGATGACCATCAAGCCTGTAATCTTAGCTTTGTGAACTTCTTTCTCCATCTTTGTTCATAGCTCAAGTATTGGAGGAAACCAATGATTGTGAAATTAGTTAAGAGTCCCAACTTCTAAAGCAAGTAAACTTCGGGCTTAAAATGTGTTGGGTTTTATGGGCCAGATCTTCAGCTGCTATAAATGGACAGCTCCATTGACTTGAATGAAGTATTCTGATTTCCAGCAGCTGCGGATCTGACTCAACAAATGTATTATTCAAATGAAACGCGTATGCGATGGACAGTGTTCAATGTAGGTTTTTTTAGAAGCACCATAACTGAATTTTGGGTTGGCAAATATTGTGATACATATATATTTGTTTGGATTTTTAGGTGCTTTATAATTCCACTCTTGGTGCCGTCATTGTGTCAGATTAGTTTTGTCGCCTCTTTTCTCTTTACAAACATTAACTAAGTAACCTTCCTCATCCCTGGGAGGTACAGAAGGGTCAGTATCATCTCTTTTTGGTACATGGGGAAACTGAGGCACGGGGCGGGGACGTGAGTTGCCCAGCATCACACAGTGAGTGAGTGGCAAAGCCAGGATGAGAAATCTATTTCTGGTTTCCAGTCCCATACTCAAACCATTAGACCACACTGCTTATCCTTTGCATAGTTTTGAGTATATTTATTGACTTTATTAAAACAACAAAGTTCCAAAAGGAACCCCCAAACCTTTGCTAATATACAATTTGAGTCGAGGATTTATTTCTGTATTTGAAAGAACTAGATTCATTACAGCTGAGCATTTACATGCTAAAAAGGAAGGCAATTCTCAACTGAGGTTCTGGCACCAACCTTTCATCTGGCCCCAGCTACTTCTCATTTTGTAGAATTGCAGAACTGTGGGGCTGGACGGCTCCTCAAGAAATCATCAAGTCCAGCCCCCTATGCTGAGGCAGGACCAAGCAGGGTGCGATTCCCTGCTTGAGGAGACATCCCTGCGCTAGCTGTCATCAAGCTAGCGTGTTAAATAGCAGCGTGGCTGCGACAGTTCAGGCAGTGGCTTGGGCTAGCCGCCGGAGTACGTATTCATAGGGTCCGGGTGGGGTTGTACTCGGGGTGGCTAAGCCCCTCTCACCGCTGTCCATGCTATCCTTGCTACAGTGCTATTTTAGCAAGCCAGTGCGAATATGTGTATGGGAGCTGGGTATCACACCCCCAGCTGCAAGTGTAGAGATACACTTGGTGGGGGGATTGGCAGGGGGTGCAGGGTCCCAGGCCCAGATTCTCAGAGGTATTTAAGCTCCTAACTGCCATTGATTTCCATGGAAGTTAGGAAACTCCATACCTTTGAGGATCTGGGCCCCAGTTCTCGGGCTCTGCTGTCTGTGGCTCACATTTTTAGCTGGAGGACGACACACACATTCTCAGTAGCTTCAGGCTGGAAATTGTCCCGCAGACAATAAGATCGACTGAAACAAAACTGGCCGCCCTTCCTGACTTGTTGCAGAATGGACGTGCACAGCTTGCCAAGGGAGGAGAAGGAGGAGGACGCGGCTGCTGAGGGCACGTCCACCTTGGGAAGAGAGGAACATTCCAGTGGGAGTCAGCGTGAGCCGGAGCTGGCTCGAGAAGATACTCAAGATGGCCCAGCCAAGGTTGTTCCTAAGCAGAGTGGGCCCATCCTAAGGTGTCTAAAGCGAATCTGCCAAAAAGTGAAGAGAGGCAAGACGCGATATCCCCGAACTGTCACTACAGGTAAAAGGAAAGGCTAAGGATGCGCTAAGGGGTGGGAATGAAGGGAGGCAAACTCAGTCTCAACCCCCATGTGTTCAAAGATTTGCAGTGATCCCAAAGGCTCTTGGGTTTGTGTTCCACTTAGGGGAAACTGAAGACAAGGCACAGAGAGTGGGGGGGGGGGACATGGAAAAAGTGGAGGAGGGGAGAACAAATAGATGTGGCCGCATGGCTTTGCTAGTGGGTGGACGGCGCTCTTCCATGGCTGAGTCTGCATGCAGCTCGAGGGCAGCCCTCTGTTCTGCACGGGGGGCAGAGATCACTGCTGGAGCTTGGCAAATAACTAATGAGCTAGCAGTAATCAGTCCCAGTACTAATCATCCCGGAATCTCCCAGAGACTGGAATGACAGGAGACAGTGTTCCTGAATCAGGATCAGTTTGGTAAATGCTGGATCTCCGTGAGGTCCTTCCATCCCCAGTGTGAACACAATACTTACAAGCCCTGATACAAACACTAGACCCGGGTGACGGTCAGACCCCTGTATTTCTAAGGCTCTCCAGCACTGGTGGAGGTGATGATGCCCCCAGAGCCTGTATTTCTCTGGGAATCTCTGGCTGCTGGAAGAGGAAGGGCAGTTTCTATTTCTCTCCATCACACACTGCTCTCCCTTCTCTTTCTTACCCTTGTAGTGAAGTCTAATCGGAGAGCACAAGATATTTATTGTGTAATGAATCAATAA
>NW_027056268.1:0-5856 GCF_011386835.1 Chrysemys picta bellii
GCTAGAGATGCAGTGCCTGGTGTCAGAGACCTGTGGCCCCTTAGAGACTAGCAAACCTGGTTTGCTAGAGATGCAGTGCCTGGTGTCAGAGACCTGTGGCCCCTTAGAGACTAGCAAACTGGTTTGCTAGAGATGCAGTGCCTTGTGTCAGAGACCTGTGGCCCCTTAGAGACTAGCAAACTTGGTTTGCTAGAGATGCAGTGCCTTGTGTCAGAGAGCTGTGGCCCCTTAGAGACTAGCAAACTTGGTTTGCTAGAGATGCAGTGCCTTGTGTCAGAGACCTGTGGCCCCTTAGAGACTAGCAAACTTGGTTTGCTAGAGATGCAGTGCCTTGTGTCAGAGACCTGTGGCCCCTTAGAGACTAGCAAACTTGGTTTGCTAGCGATGCAGTGCCTTGTGTCAGAGACCTGTGGCCCCTTAGAGACTAGCAAACCTGGTTTGCTAGCGATGCAGTGCCTTGTGTCAGAGACCTGTGGCCCCTTAGAGACTAGACAAACCTGGTTTGCTAGAGATGCAGTGCCTGGTGTCAGGCCTGTGGCCCCTTAGAGACTAGCAAACCTGGTTTGCTAGAGATGCAGTGCCTGGTGTCAGAGACCTGTGGCCCCTTAGAGACTAGCAAACCTGGTTTGCTAGAGATGCAGTGCCTGGTGTCAGAGACCTGTGGCCCCTTAGAGACTAGCAAACCTGGTTTGCTAGAGATGCAGTGCCTGGTGTCAGAGACCTGTGGCCCCTTAGAGACTAGCAAACCTGGTTTGCTAGAGATGCAGTGCCTGGTGTCAGGCCTGTGGCCCCTTAGAGACTAGCAAACCTGGTTTGCTAGAGATGCAGTGCCTGGTGTCAGGCCTGTGGCCCCTTAGAGACTAGCAAACCTGGTTTGCTAGAGATGCAGTGCCTTGTGTCAGAGACCTGTGGCCCCTTAGAGACTAGCAAACCTGGTTTGCTAGAGATGCAGTGCCTTGTGTCAGAGACCTGTGGCCCCTTAGAGACTAGCAAACTTGGTTTGCTAGAGATGCAGTGCCTTGTGTCAGAGACCTGTGGCCCCTTAGAGACTAGCAAACTTGGTTTGCTAGAGATGCAGTGCCTTGTGTCAGAGACCTGTGGCCCCTTAGAGACTAGCAAACTTGGATTGCTAGAGATGCAGTGCCTTGTGTCAGAGACCTGTGGCCCCTTAGAGACTAGCAAACTTGGTTTGCTAGAGATGCAGTGCCTTGTGTCAGAGACCTGTGGCCCCTTAGAGACTAGCAAACCTGGTTTGCTAGCGATGCAGTGCCTTGTGTCAGAGACCTGTGGCCCCTTAGAGACTAGCAAACCTGGTTTGCTAGCGATGCAGTGCCTGGTGTCAGGCCTGTGGCCCCTTAGAGACTAGCAAACCTGGTTTGCTAGAGATGCAGTGCCTGGTGTCAGAGACCTGTGGCCCCTTAGAGACTAGCAAACCTGGTTTGCTAGAGATGCAGTGCCTGGTGTCAGAGACCTGTGGCCCCTTAGAGACTAGCAAACCTGGTTTGCTAGAGATGCAGTGCCTGGTGTCAGAGACCTGTGGCCCCTTAGAGACTAGCAAACCTGGTTTGCTAGAGATGCAGTGCCTGGTGTCAGAGACCTGTGGCCCCTTAGAGACTAGCAAACCTGGTTTGCTAGAGATGCAGTGCCTGGTGTCAGGCCTGTGGCCCCTTAGAGACTAGCAAACCTGGTTTGCTAGAGATGCAGTGCCTGGTGTCAGAGACCTGTGGCCCCTTAGAGACTAGCAAACTTGGTTTGCTAGCGATGCAGTGCCTTGTGTCAGAGACCTGTGGCCCCTTAGAGACTAGCAAACTTGGTTTGCTAGCGATGCAGTGCCTTGTGTCAGAGACCTGTGGCCCCTTAGAGACTAGCAAACCTGGTTTGCTAGCGATGCAGTGCCTTGTGTCAGAGACCTGTGGCCCCTTAGAGACTAGCAAACTTGGTTTGCTAGCGATGCAGTGCCTTGTGTCAGAGACCTGTGGCCCCTTAGAGACTAGCAAACTTGGTTTGCTAGCGATGCAGTGCCTTGTGTCAGAGACCTGTGGCCCCTTAGAGACTAGCAAACCTGGTTTGCTGGAGATGCAGTGCCTGGTGTCAGGCCTGTGGCCCCTTAGAGACTAGCAAACCTGGTTTGCTACAGATGCAGTGCCTGGTGTCAGGCCTGTGGCCCCTTAGAGACTAGCAAACCTGGTTTGCTAGAGATGCAGTGCCTGGTGTCAGGCCTGTGGCCCCTTAGAGACTAGCAAACTTGGTTTGCTAGCGATGCAGTGCCTTGTGTCAGAGACCTGTGGCCCCTTAGAGACTAGCAAACTTGGTTTGCTAGCGATGCAGTGCCTTGTGTCAGAGACCTGTGGCCCCTTAGAGACTAGCAAACCTGGTTTGCTAGCGATGCAGTGCCTGGTGTCAGGCCTGTGGCCCCTTAGAGACTAGCAAACCTGGTTTGCTAGAGATGCAGTGCCTGGTGTCAGGCCTGTGGCCCCTTAGAGACTAGCAAACCTGGTTTGCTAGAGATGCAGTGCCTGGTGTCAGGCCTGTGGCCCCTTAGAGACTAGCAAACCTGGTTTGCTAGAGATGCAGTGCCTGGTGTCAGGCCTGTGGCCCCTCAGAGACTAGCAAACCTGGTTTGCTAGAGATGCAGTGCCTGGTGTCAGGCCTGTGGCCCCTCAGAGACTAGCAAACCTGGTTTGCTAGAGATGCAGTGCCTGGTGTCAGGCCTGTGGCCCCTTAGAGACTAGCAAACCTGGTTTGCTAGAGATGCAGTGCCTGGTGTCAGGCCTGTGGCCCCTTAGAGACTAGCAAACCTGGTTTGCTAGAGATGCAGTGCCTGGTGTCAGGCCTGTGGCCCCTTAGAGACTAGCAAACCTGGTTTGCTAGAGATGCAGTGCCTGGTGTCAGGCCTGTGGCCCCTTAGAGACTAGCAAACCTGGTTTGCTAGAGATGCAGTGCCTGGTGTCAGGCCTGTGGCCCCTTAGAGACTAGCAAACCTGGTTTGCTAGAGATGCAGTGCCTGGTGTCAGGCCTGTGGCCCCTTAGAGACTAGCAAACCTGGTTTGCTAGAGATGCAGTGCCTGGTGTCAGGCCTGTGGCCCCTTAGAGACTAGCAAACCTGGTTTGCTAGAGATGCAGTGCCTGGTGTCAGGCCTGTGGCCCCTTAGAGACTAGCAAACCTGGTTTGCTAGAGATGCAGTGCCTGGTGTCAGGCCTGTGGCCCCTTAGAGACTAGCAAACCTGGTTTGCTAGAGATGCAGTGCCTGGTGTCAGAGACCTGTGGCCCCTTAGAGACTAGCAAACCTGGTTTGCTAGAGATGCAGTGCCTGGTGTCAGAGACCTGTGGCCCCTTAGAGACTAGCAAACTTGGTTTGCTAGAGATGCAGTGCCTTGTGTCAGAGACCTGTGGCCCCTTAGAGACTAGCAAACTTGGTTTGCTAGAGATGCAGTGCCTTGTGTCAGAGAGCTGTGGCCCCTTAGAGACTAGCAAACTTGGTTTGCTAGAGATGCAGTGCCTTGTGTCAGAGACCTGTGGCCCCTTAGAGACTAGCAAACTTGGTTTGCTAGAGATGCAGTGCCTTGTGTCAGAGACCTGTGGCCCCTTAGAGACTAGCAAACTTGGTTTGCTAGCGATGCAGTGCCTTGTGTCAGAGACCTGTGGCCCCTTAGAGACTAGCAAACCTGGTTTGCTAGCGATGCAGTGCCTTGTGTCAGAGACCTGTGGCCCCTTAGAGACTAGCAAACCTGGTTTGCTAGAGATGCAGTGCCTGGTGTCAGGCCTGTGGCCCCTTAGAGACTAGCAAACCTGGTTTGCTAGAGATGCAGTGCCTGGTGTCAGAGACCTGTGGCCCCTTAGAGACTAGCAAACCTGGTTTGCTAGAGATGCAGTGCCTGGTGTCAGAGACCTGTGGCCCCTTAGAGACTAGCAAACCTGGTTTGCTAGAGATGCAGTGCCTGGTGTCAGAGACCTGTGGCCCCTTAGAGACTAGCAAACCTGGTTTGCTAGAGATGCAGTGCCTGGTGTCAGGCCTGTGGCCCCTTAGAGACTAGCAAACCTGGTTTGCTAGAGATGCAGTGCCTGGTGTCAGGCCTGTGGCCCCTTAGAGACTAGCAAACCTGGTTTGCTAGAGATGCAGTGCCTGGTGTCAGAGACCTGTGGCCCCTTAGAGACTAGCAAACTTGGTTTGCTAGCGATGCAGTGCCTTGTGTCAGAGACCTGTGGCCCCTTAGAGACTAGCAAACCTGGTTTGCTAGAGATGCAGTGCCTTGTGTCAGAGACCTGTGGCCCCTTAGAGACCAGCAAACTTGGTTTGCTAGCGATGCAGTGCCTTGTGTCAGAGACCTGTGGCCCCTTAGAGACTAGCAAACTTGGTTTGCTAGCGATGCAGTGCCTTGTGTCAGAGACCTGTGGCCCCTTAGAGACTAGCAAACCTGGTTTGCTAGCGATGCAGTGCCTTGTGTCAGGCCTGTGGCCCCTTAGAGACTAGCAAACCTGGTTTGCTAGCGATGCAGTGCCTGGTGTCAGGCCTGTGGCCCCTTAGAGACTAGCAAACCTGGTTTGCTAGAGATGCAGTGCCTGGTGTCAGGCCTGTGGCCCCTTAGAGACTAGCAAACCTGGTTTGCTAGAGATGCAGTGCCTGGTGTCAGGCCTGTGGCCCCTTAGAGACTAGCAAACCTGGTTTGCTAGCGATGCAGTGCCTGGTGTCAGGCCTGTGGCCCCTTAGAGACTAGCAAACCTGGTTTGCTAGAGATGCAGTGCCTGGTGTCAGGCCTGTGGCCCCTTAGAGACTAGGAAACCTGGTTTGCTAGAGATGCAGTGCCTGGTCTTAGAGACCTGTGGCCCCTTAGAGACTAGCAAACCTGGTTTGCTAGCGATGCAGTGCCTTGTGTCAGAGACCTGTGGCCCCTTAGAGACTAGCAAACTTGGTTTGCTAGCGATGCAGTGCCTTGTGTCAGAGACCTGTGGCCCCTTAGAGACTAGCAAACTTGGTTTTCTAGAGATGCAGTGCCTTGTGTCAGAGACCTGTGGCCCCTTAGAGACTAGCAAACTTGGTCTGCTAGAGATGCAGTGCCTTGTGTCAGAGACCTGTGGCCCCTTAGAGACTAGCAAACTTGGTTTGCTAGAGATGCAGTGCCTTGTGTCAGAGACCTGTGGCCCCTTAGAGACTAGCAAACTTGGTTTGCTAGCGATGCAGTGCCTTGTGTCAGAGACCTGTGGCCCCTTAGAGACTAGCAAACTTGGTTTGCTAGCGATGCAGTGCCTAGTGTCAGAGACCTGTGGCCCCTTAGAGACTAGCAAACTTGGTTTGCTAGCGATGCAGTGCCTTGTGTCAGAGACCTGTGGCCCCTTAGAGACTAGCAAACCTGGTTTGCTAGCGATGAAGTGCCTTGTGTCAGAGACCTGTGGCCCCTTAGAGACTAGCAAACCTGGTTTGCTAGAGATGCAGTGCCTGGTGTCAGAGACCTGTGCCCCCTTGAGACTAGCAAACCTGGTTTGCTAGAGATGCAGTGCCTGGTGTCAGAGACCTGTGCCCCCTTAGAGACTAGCAAACCTGGTTTGCTAGAGATGCAGTGCCTGGTGTCAGAGACCTGTGGCCCCTTAGAGACTAGCAAACCTGGTTTGCTAGCGATGCAGTGCCTTGTGTCAGAGACCTGTGGCCCCTTAGAGACTAGCAAACCTGGTTTGCTAGAGATGCAGTGCCTGGTGTCAGGCCTGTGGCCCCTTAGAGACTAGCAAACCTGGTTTGCTAGAGATGCAGTGCCTGGTGTCAGGCCTGTGGCCCCTTAGAGACTAGCAAACCTGGTTTGCTAGAGATGCAGTGCCTTGTGTCAGAGACCTGTGGCCCCTTAGAGACTAGCAAATTTGGTTTG
>NW_027056269.1:0-5855 GCF_011386835.1 Chrysemys picta bellii
GGACCGAGTGGCTAGGCAGCAGTTCTGCAGAAAAGGACCTAGGGGTTACAGTGGACTAGAAGCTGGATATGAGTCAGCAGTGTGCTCTTGTTGCCAAGAAGGCTAATGGCATTTTGGGCTGTATAAGTAGGGGCATTGCCAGCAGATCGAGGGACGTGATCCTTCCCCTCTATTCGACATTGGTGAGGCCTCATCTGGAGTACTGTGTCCAGTTTTGGGCCCCACACTACAAGAAGGATGTGGAAAAATTGGAAAGTGTCCAGTGGAGAGCAACAAAAATGAATAGGGGGCTGGAGCACATGACTTATGAGGAGAGGCTGAGGGAACTGGGATTGTTTAGTCTGCAGAAGAGAAGAATGAGGGGGGATTTGATAGCTGCTTTCAACTACCTGAAAGGGGGTTCCAAAGAAGATGGATCTAGACTGTTCTCAGTGGTAGCAGATGACAAAACAAGGAGCAATGGTCTCAAGTTGCAGTGGGGAAGGTTTAGGTTGGATATTAGGAAAAACTTTTTCATTAGGAGGGTGGTGAAGCACTGGAATGGGTTCCCTAGGGAGATGGTTCAATCTCCTTCCTTAGAGGTTTTTAAGGTCAGGCTTGACAAAGCCCTGGCTGGGATGATTTAGTTGGGGGTTGGTCCTGATTTAGGCAGGGGGGTGGACTAGATACCTCCTGAGGGCTCTTGCAACCCTGATATTCTGGGATTTCTATGATAGGCAGATAGACCCAGACTAGTCCATAGGAGACTGGGGGGGAGGGAGGCGCAGAGGAAGAGGATGCAGGCAACTGAACATGACAGGTGTTCATGAAAGGAGAGAGAGAGTGTTTGAGTGTGAGTTGGCCAACACAGAGAAGAGAGAGAGAGAGAGAGAAGAAACCTAGGAGGAAGGAACAGAACTCAGAACAAGGAGTCACCCTCATGGACCCAACTACTGCTAGGGAGCAAACACCACTGCTGGCCAGAGAGATGAACAGCCCCGCAAATGGCAACATCAACTCCCTTGAATCCACAGCTAGTCAGGAAACCCTTTTTCTTGTTTTTTTGTTCTTTTTTTAAACAAACCCACACCCAGCTAACGGGAAGTCCCTGCCTGGAGCCAGGGGGGCTGTGACCAGAGCCCTCACCAAACCAGACACTGATCTCACAGACAGTGACAGCTGCTCCGCTCCCAGCTGGACAGGTCTTGCCTGGCATCAACAACGCTTGCGCTCTCGCTCGCTTTCCATCTCACCACCGAGACGGACTCTGTCCCCCACCCCCACCACACACTTCCTTTCCCTTGGTGCCAAATACAACACAAGAAGGAAAAACAAAAGTTATCATCACAATCTGCCGTGATGGCCAGGCTCTCCTCGCATCTCCCACACCCAGGGCTCTACCCTGAAGCCCCTTCCCATGATGTTGTCAGAGCTACAACTAGAAAGCACCCCACTGCACCTGCACCCAACATAGTCACTCTGCACAGGAGACTCTTGTCCCTTCCACTGGTCTTAACCCCACAGAGCCCCAGGCCCAGCTAGGATGCACCTTATTTTTCTTTAGTACTGGGGCTCTCGTCCTCTCCTTCCTATCCCTCTTGGACTCCATCTGTGCTATGAGAGAGGACTGGGAAGTGTTACAGACACAGAGACCCTCCCCAGCTCTCTCTGCGCCCTGGGCTCACACCTGGTTGTCTCCCAGTCCTTGGCGCTGTCCAGCATGTCTCCCTCCACAGAAGTCACCTGATGTCATCTTAGACTCCATCTTCATATTGCTCTTCTCCTTCCCAGAACTCCTGCTCTGCTCCTCAGACCTGACTGTCCTCAGCTCTGCAGGCAGAGGGGAAGGGGCATCATGGGAACACACACACCCCATTTCAGACACCACATGGCATCGACAGGGCTACCAACCATGTCACCTGGTGCCAAATACCACACCCCACCCCAAGGGAGCAAAACGCCTTTCTGAGCCCAGCACACACATACACACCAAGCCCAGCCAAATTGGGAGCTTGCCCCCCTTCCCGGGCCTCATGGATGGAGAAGTTTGGTGGGCAGTGGGGGCCCCGAGGGACCTGCTCAGCGTGTGAATGAGGGAATGGGATATATGCGGGGGGCGGGACTGTGGGGTTGGGGTGTCCAGGAGGACCCAAGGTAAGGGACTAGGGTATAGGAGAGTAGGGTTACCAAGTGCACTGTGGGACTGGGGGATTTAGAGAGCCCAGAGAGGACGGGTGGGGCAGGTTGGAGGGCCCCACGCGGGCTGAAAAGGGGAATCCGGCACGTTGGGGGGTAGCAGAGAGTGGAGATAAGGGACTCGCACACTGGGGATGGAGAAGGCAATGGGGTGACAGGGATGTGGGGCCCAGCACTGGAGAAATGGGCTGGAGTCGATTGGGGTGGGGTGGAGGAGGACGCTGGGGGAGGCAGCACATTGGCAGGGCAAAGGGAAAGGCCAAGGAGAGAGGACAAGGTGGGGGAGGGGAGCACTGGGGATGACGGGGGGCTGAGGGTAAACTAGGGGGAGTTTGGGGAGCAGGACGGAGGGGTCCCCATGGGAGCAGGGCAGGGCTGGGGGTGGAGGGGGGCTGGGAGGTCCAGGGACGGGGCAGGTTGGGCAGCTGAAGAGAAGGTCAGGGCCCTACAGAGCAGGAGCGGGTGGGGGAGGAGATGGGGGCACTGAGGGGTCCCCACGGGCACAGGGCGGGCTGGGCGCAGTTGGTGGTTGCGGGGGACGGGGCAGGTTGGGGGCTGAGGGGGATGTCACGAGTCTAGGAGCAGGAGCGGGTGGGGGAGGGGGGCAGGAGGTTGATGGAGCGCATGGGGTGGATGGGGGTGGGGGGGCAGCGGGGACGGGGCAGGTTGGAGGGCTGAGGAGGATGTCGGGGCTCTAGGGAGCAGGTGGGGGAGGGGATGGGGCTGAGGGGGATGTCGGGGCACTAGGGAGCGGGTGGGGGAGGGGGAGCTGAGGGGATGTCGGGGCACTAGGGAGCGGGGAGGGGAGGGGAGGGGGGCTGAGGGGGATGTCGGGGCACTAGGTAGCGGGTGGGGGAGGAGATGGGAGCTGAGGGAGATGTCGGGGCACTAGGGAGCGGGTGGGGGAGGGGATGGGAGCTGTGAGGGGGATGTCGGGGCACTAGGTAGCGGGTGGGGGGGGAGGGAGGGGGAGCTGAGGGGAATGTCGGGGCACTAGGGAGCGGGTGGGGGAGGGGATGGGGGCTGAGGGAGATGTCGGGGCACTAGGTAGCGGGTGGGAGGGGAGGGGGGGCTGAGGGGAATGTCGGGGCACTAGGGAGCGGGGTGGGGGAGGGGATGGGGGCTGAGGGAGATGTCGGGGCACTAGGGAGCGGGTGGGGGAGGGGAGGGGGAGCTGAGGGGGATGTCGGGGCACTAGGAGAAGGTGGGGGACGGGATGGGGGCTGAGGGGGATGTCGGGGCTCTAGGGAGCGGGTGGGGGAGGGGATGGGGGCTGAGGGGGATGTCGGGGCACTAGGGAGCGGGTGGGGGAGGGGGAGCTGAGGGGGATGTCGGGGCACTAGGGAGCGGGTGGGGGAGGGGATGGGGGCTGAGGGGGATGTCGGGGCACTAGGGAGCGGGTGGGGGAGGGGGGGGAGCTGAGGGGGATGTCGGGGCACTGGGAGCTGTGGGGGAGGGGATGGGGCTGAGGGGGATGTCGGGGCACTAGGGAGCGGGTGGGGAGGGGGAGCTGAGGGGATGTCGGGGCACTGGGGAGCTGGTGGGGAGGGGATGGGGCTGAGGGGGATGTCGGGGCACTAGGGAGCGGGTGGGGGAGGAGACGGGAGCTGAGGGAGATGTCGGGGCACTAGGGAGCGGGTCGGGGAGGGGGGGAGCTGAGGGGGATGTCGGGTCACTAGGGAGCGGGTGGGGGAGGGGATGGGGGCTGAGGGGGATGTCGGGGCACTAGGGAGCGGGTGGGAGGAGATGGGGGCTGAGGGGGATGTCGGGGCACTAGGGAGCGGGTGGGGGAGGGGGGAGCTGAGGGGGATGTCGGGGCACTAGGGAGCGGGTGGGGGAGGAGATGGGGGCTGAGGGGGATGTCGGGCACTAGGTAGCGGGTGGGGAGGGGATGGGGGAGCTGAGGGGAATGTCGGGGCACTAGGTAGCGGGTGGGGGAGGGGATGGGGGAGCTGAGGGGGATGTCGGGGCACTAGGGAGCAGGGAGCCGGTGGGGGAGGGGATGCGGGGGCTGAGGGGACCCCACGGGCGCAGACTCAGGCGCGGGGGCGGGGCCGGGCTCATTGTGGCGCGCGGAGGCGCGAGGGCAACACGTGACTGAGAACCGCAGGACACTCCCTGGGAGGGAGGAGGAATCCCACAATGCACCGGGGCTGGCAGAAGCCGCACGCTACGGCCCCGCCCCACCTTCTGGTGCCTCTGACCTTCTCCTAATGGCGTCCTGAGCGCCGCACTCACTTCCGCTTCCGGCCTCCGCCTAGGTAGAGCAGTTTCAGGGGCGGGGACGCTAGGGAGGCGAAAGGAGGTCGCAGTGGGCGGGGGCCTGTGGCGGCGGCGGGGGGGGGGGGGGGGCAGAGCGATCAGGGCAGAGGCCGACCCCCCGGGGCCGCGTGGAGCAGGGCTGGGGGCGGGGCAGGGCAGGGTTTGGGCACAGGCTGGGGGCGGGGTCGGAGCAGAGCGGGGGGGCTGGGGGCGGGGTCGGAGCAGAGCGGGGGGCTGGGGGCGGGGTCGGAGCAGAGCGGGCGGGGCTGGGGCGGGGTCGGAGCAGAGCGGGGGGGCTGGGGGCGGGGTCGGAGCAGAGCGGGGGCTGGGGGCGGGGTCGGAGCAGAGTGGGCGGGGCTGGGGCGGGGTCGGAGCAGAGCTGGCGGGGCTGGGGCGGGGGTCGGAGCGGGGCGGGGCTGGGCGGGGCTGGGGGCGGGGTCGGAGCAGAGCTGGCGGGGCTGGGGCGGGGTCGGAGCGGGGCTGGGCTGGGGGCGGGGTCGGAGCAGAGCGGGGCGGGGGCTGGGGCGGGGTCGGAGCGGAGCGGGCGGGGCTGGGGGCGGGGTCGGAGCAGAGCGGGCGGGGCTGGGGGTGGGGCAGAGCGGGCGGGGCTGGGGGCGGGGTCGGAGCGGGGCGGGGCGGGGCTGGGGCGAGGGCGGTGCCCGGTCGGGTCTAAGTGGCACTTAGACATCGCCCCCCGGCCCGTCGCTGTGCTCGGTCCCGGTCCCTCCGCTGCACCCGGGGCCGCTTCTCCCCGAGACGCTCCCCACGGCCACGGGAGACAGAGCTCCCTGGGCTGCTCCTCTCCCTCAGCTCAGCCCTGCTCAGGCAGCTCCAGCTCACAGGGACCCCCGGCCTCCTCACTGCCCCCCCCCCACACAGTCACCCCCACCTCCACTGCCCCCACAAACTTCCACCCACCCCCACCCCCACCTCCACTGCCCCCACAAACTTCACCCACCCCCACCCTCCCCTCCACTGCCCCCACAAACTTCCACCCACCCCCACCCTCACCTCCACTGCCCCCACAAACTTCCACCCACCCCCACCCTCACCTCCACTGCCCCCACAAACTTCCACCCACCCCCACCCACACACTTACCTCCACTGCCCCACAAACTTCCACCCACCCCCACACTCACCTCCACTGCCCCCACAAACTTCACCCACCCCCACACTCACCTCCACTGCCCCACAAACTGCCGGTCCCCCCACCCCCACCCACACACTCACCTCCACTGCGCCCCATAAACTTCCACCCAAACACTCACACTCCTCCCCCACTCCCCAACACACCCATACATACTCTCCCCCCCCCACACACACACACACACAAACTCCTCTCCCCCACAACCTCCCTCCCCCATGCACACACACACTGCTGTGGACTGTAGTGTCACTGTTCAGCAATGTCAGTTGGT
>NW_027056270.1:0-5846 GCF_011386835.1 Chrysemys picta bellii
CTGTCTGCACCGAGCATGCTCCAGCCCCTCGGAGCTCCTACGTGGGACCCGACGGTGCACAGGCTACTCACACGCGATGACTGGCCGTGCTCAAACCCAGGCGTGCAGGGGCTGTACAGAACTGTCCCAGTAATCGTTCCTCTTGAGGGCCAGGGGCAAGACGGAGCTGGGAGGGAAGAGGGCCCCGGAAGGGACCGGGGGATGGGCTGTACCTCGGGGAATGGGAGGAGGAACCGTAGCCAGGCTGGTGATAGGGTGTTATGGGGTGGGGGTGATGGGCAGTGGTTTCTTCCTTTAGCTTTAAGTTAAGCCTTAAAGGGGATCGGCCATTTAACCCTTTGTTTCCTACAGCTTCTCCCAGTCTTTCACCCTGAAGGGCTCGGCCAGCCAGGACGACTTCAAGTTCAAGGTCAGTTCACAGCCACAGACAGGGCCATTTAACGTCCAGATGTGGGGTCTTTGGTCCAGTGTACCCCCTCTCCCTTTGTGCTCACAGCTGGGCGGTGGCCCTTGGCGGGAGTCTTCTCCATGGGCGGAATGTCTTGGGTCTGGAACTGAAATAGCCCGGGGTCTGGTCTCCTGGTGACGGCCGTGCCTGGCGTGTTACTTTGGCCCTATAAATGGCTCCTTGAGTCGTAGAGCCCACTTTAAACCCACAAATGCCACATCATTGAGCTGTACTGGGCTTCCCTGAATCCAGGCAAGGTGCCCTGGTGCTGTCTAGCCCTCCTCTGGGAGCAAATAAAACCCATGTGACGCCCTGGTGCTGTGCGCCCTTCCCAGAGGCTAATTGACTGGACCAGTCCCTCCATGTGCCGAATCCTCCTGGGAGAGCTGCTCCGGCACTCTGGGCCATACACGTTTCAGCCTTGCACAGGGGGTACTTCCTGTTGCCCTCATTAATGAGCTCATGAAACGTTAATGCTGGCAACCGGGGCCCAACTGAAAGGTTTCTCTAGATCTGCCACTGCTGGGTGCTTGGCCCCAGAGGCCTCTTGGAACTGAATGGCCAAGGGGCGCCAGCGTCTCAGACTCGCTCCACGTGCTACCCTCGGGGCAGTGAACTCCTCGCCTCTCAGCCCTCCCCTCCCTGTGCCACGCTACAGGGGGAACCCAAGCTGTCAGGCCAGATGAAGGCTGTGTCGGCCGAGTGCCTGGGACCCACGCTGGACATCTCCACCAAGAACATCACCAAGTCCTTGGTGTCCCTCATGGAGATCAAGGAAGACGGGATCGGCTTTTCCATCCGGGATTCCTACTACAAGGATAAGGTCTCCCGCACCATCAGCCTGCCCACCCGTGGCAGCACCTTGTAAGCCCTGGCAAGCGTGGGCCCCACGTGCTTACAGGCCCTTGGGGGAAGAGGTGGGCTGGGCCATCGTATTCTGCCCTTGGAGCCTTGAGTCTGGACTCCTCTCGGTCGACCCAGCCTGTCCCAGCATGCAGTGGTGGGGCCAGCTTGCTCTGCCATCTTGGATTGCCAGTGTCCACAAACTGCCCGTCGGGGGGATGGGGCCTGAGGAAGGCGGGCACAAACCGGGTTCTGCTGTCGGACAGAGTTGGGCGTCCAGTCTCCACAGCCCTCTTATCGAAGGCACGGAGCTGCCTTCTCCAGCAGCAGTCTCGGTGATGAAGCCAACAGGACCTGCGCTCACAGCGCAAACCCTTAGCCGGGGCCGCTGGCCTGGCCTTGGGCCCTGCCGGGGCCTGATCCAGCCCGCTGGACCCCTGGCTCGGGAGGTGGATCTGTGCGCTGCCCCAGGGCTCTCGGCTCGCTTGCTCTGGGGTAGGCCTGTTCAGTGCTGAAGGGCCCTGGCCCAAAGGAGGGGCGATTGCTGATCAGGTCTTGCTCTGTTCCAGCCCTAGGCAGTCCCGTGGCTCGGACACCTCGCCTCTGACCCGGAGGAAATCCTATGACCGGGGGCAGCCTGCCGGGTGAGTGGGGAGAGGCTGGAGAGCACATGGGCCTAGCTCCCCATCGGGGACCAACCTGTGCACTCGGCTGTGCCCAGGCACGACGCTGGGTGCTGGATCCAGCTGTGCCATAGAATCATAGAATATCAGGGTTGGAAAGGACCTCAGGAGGTCATCTAGTCCAACCCCCTGCTCAAAGCAGCACCAATCCCCAACTAAAGCATCCCAGCCAGGGCTTTGTCAAGCCAGACCTTAAAAACCCCTAAGGAAGGAGATTCCACCACCTCCCTAGGGAACCCATTCCAGTGCTTCACCACCCTCCTAGTGAAATCGTTTTTCCTAATATCCAACCTAGACCTCCCTCACTGCAACTTGAGACCATTACTCCTCATTCTGTCATTTGCCAAGCTCCATCCTCTTTGGAACCCCCATTCAGGTAGTTGAAGGCTGCTATCAAATCCACCCCATACTCTTCTCTTCTGCAGACTAAACAAGCCCAGTTCCCTTAGCCTCTCCTCATAAGTCATGTACCCCAGCTCCCTAATCATTTTTGTTGCCCTCTGCTGGACTCTCTCCAGTATGTCCACATTCTTTCTGTAGCGGGGGGCCCAAAACTGGATGCAATACTCCAGATGTGACTCACCAGTGCCGAATAGAGGGGAATAATCACTTCACCATGGGCTGGCACTTCAGGCCTCCCTGTGCTGAGTGGAGGTGCGGGGCAGGGGGTAGATCCCCGGACCAGGCTTGTGATCATGGGTCTCTTTCTGAACACCCCGGCTCAGGACTTCGGACGTTGGCTTCACGCCTCCCTCATCCCCTCCCACCAGGCCGCGCAATGACCGCAACGTCTTCTCCCGCCTCACAGCAACCAGAGCCAGGGCTCCGCGCTGGACAAGTAAGAGCCTCGCGGGGCAAGGAGCGGGTAGGGGGGTGAAGCTCCAGGGAGCCCAGACCCAAGAGCAGTGAATGGCAGACGGTGACTCCCATGGCTGTCCCCAGGTACCGTCCCCGCTCTGCCTCGGGCCCGGCAGTCCCAGCTGGAGTCAGCCGCAGGCTCCTGCCGGGCTAGTGAAGCGACCAGGGCGAAGGCAGAGAGCTGCAATACTGGTGCAGTAGAACTTCACATGGGGCAGCATCTCCCTGGGCAGGGGCCCTATGCCAGACCTGTCTATAACCCCATTGATATGGAGGGGGGTCTTTGGTCCCCCTCTACTGGCTGGACCTTGTCTCGGGGCTGCCCCTGAGCTGCCAAGCCTGGGCCTTTAGCTCAGGCAGAAGCAGCTGCTGTTGAGAGCCTGGGGTGGCAGATGCCCTCCCTGTAGATGATCCAGCTGGAGGCTCGTCGTTACATTGCACTGCTAGAGCCCTCAGAACAGGCCCAAAGCGGTGCCCTGGCCTTTAGCGTTGTGTGCACACACGTGGCAGTGCCCGGTCCCCCGCTGGGCCCGTGGGGATCCCCTGGGGGGCTGGGGCTGTCACAAGCCCCACTAGCGGCCCTGGGCTCTTTAGCTCCTGCTGGTAGCTCTGGAGGGCCCTGGTTCAGGCCCCAGTGTGTTGGCCAAGATGGCGGCTGTCACACTGGCTGCTGGCAGAGGAGAATTTCACCCGCAGGGACGCTGCTGGGTGGGTTTGGCTGCAGTTATAAAGCGGGTGAGGTGGGTCCAGGGGGCTGCTAGCTGAGGACACTAAGCCGCCATCCCGTCCCCAGCGAAGCGTGGGGCTCGTCGGCGCTGGGCTTGGCAGGGGTCCCCAGGCGGTGGGGAAGCCATTTCCCAGTCAGCCCTACCCCGGTTCTGTGTGGCACTGGCTGTGCCATCGCACCTGCCCCTTCTGGGCCCTGCTCCCTCTCCCACTGTGCTCTGTGGGGAGATGCCAGCTGCTCACAGGTCCCGGTCCCCCTCAGGAGGTGACATGGCTGCTCTGGGTGGGGCGAGCTTTCCGCCAGGGGCCTGTAGGTGCTCCGATTGCTCCTGGTGCCAGGGGCTGTGACCCTACGGAGGTGGGGTGGGGTGCTCTCCAGTGGCAGCCTTTGGTTTCTACGGAGGAACGAGCCCACCTTAGGACTGCCTTTGACCGTCACGGGCCAGCCCCTGCACGGGTGCAAATTGGCCTAGCTGCCGTGGGGGCAGCAGAGCGGCTTTGATTTACAGCTCCCGAGGACCTGGCCCTATGGGAGCTGGTAGCAACCACCTCCCATCTGCCTCCCTGCAGAATCCCAGTTTGGCGGCGATGTTCTAACCTGGGGGAGCCCATGGCACTGCCTGCAGCTCAGGACCAGCCCCTGGTCCCCATCCTGCCTGCTATCAGACCGCACGATAGCGCAGAGCCGGACCGTGTCAGAACACCCCAGCCGTACCCCAAAACCAGGAGTGCGGAACCTGAGGGGCTAGGTTGGATGGCTGGTGGCAGTGATGAGACAGGGGGGACCATGGGAAGATTAAATGAAGACTGGATGCAGGAATCCCCGGGCGAGGCCTCAGGCCTGCACTGTACTGGTCAGACTGGGTGATTGTAACAGTCCCTTCTGGCTGAATGACTCCAGTCCAGCCTGAAAGATCTTGTGTCCGAGCCACGTGTCCCTTCCTGCTCCTCTGCCCCTTTCCTCTCTGGTTTTCTGTGTCCGCTCCTCCCTCTCTACCCCGCTAGCTTGGATGCAATAACAACACTCCATTCTCTGACTCCGCTGCTGCCTCTCTCATCCGGGATTTTTTCTCCCGTAATCCTGCTAATTTTCTGTCCCTAGGTCTGACGACAGCGATTCCTCTGTCTCGGAGGTGCTGAGGTACATACAACTTTCTATTGATTAGAACTCTCCTGTTTCTCGCATTTCCCTCCCCCTGCCCTGCATGCTGAATCCGTGCTGGCCAAACTCTGGGCCTTGCTTCTTTGCTAAATCTATTGGAACTCTGTCCTGGTGCTGCTCTTGCTCGCTGTGTGTCCCTCTTTCCTTCTCTCTGCTTCCCCGCATGGCCCTGGCATGCCGTGTCCGGCTGTGGAAGTCCCTTTCTGCCTCTGGTCTCCAGTGCCTTAAGGTCTGAGCCATCGTCTTGAAATGCAGTGCTGGGGGTTTAAGCGGATAGCGTACGGTGCTTTCACTGAATGGGGACAGCTGCATGCTCTATTCTGCCTCGAGGGCAGGGCGGGTAGTGATGATATCTTGCGCTGTGTCTGGCCTAGCTGCAAGAGGCAGGGCAGTCCAGCTGTTGGAGCCGGTGGATGCTTGGAGGGTCCAGGCTATGATGCTTTTTTTGGGGGGTCTTCTCTCGCACCTTCAGTTCAGACATCTCCAAGCACTTGACAAACGTGGCTTCAGCCTCCCAGCACCCATGGCGAGGCTGGTCAGGATTGTTATCCCTGTCTTGTGCCTCGGTTTCCCCATCTGCAAAGAGTAAACACCTGGGGTGCAGCCTCTTGGCACCGAGGATCCTGTGGCTGCTGCTGAGGCCTGTGCAGCCTCCCAGATATATTAGAGTAGCCTTGGGGTTGCTCTAACTCACTGCAACCTCCCAAAGGGCTGCTTGCCAGCTATGCCACAACCCAGAGTTCCCCTAATGGGGTGTGCTAAGGCCCTGGCTCTGCCCCCAGCATGCCTGGGTTTGCAACACGAGCCACATAGAACCAATTACACTAGCCCAAGGGAGTGTCTGTGCCAGGAGAACTCTCCTTCCCCCATTCCCTGCACATCAAAAGGGCCAGGCTGGCAGAGGAGCATCTCCCCACTGGCCTTTGGGTGCCTATTTGAGACACCGTGGGCCTGACTCTGACACCCTGAGCACCATCAGCTGGAGTAGTGGGTGCTCAGCGCCCCTCAAAAAATCCATTCCAACCATGCCACAAATGTGCCGTGTGACCCTGGGCTAGCCCTTTCCCCTCCCTTTGCCTCCGTGTCCCCACCTGTAATCCAACCCTGCTGGGAGGAGGGGAGGTGC
>NW_027056271.1:0-5833 GCF_011386835.1 Chrysemys picta bellii
GAAAATTGTGTGTCTCTATTTTATCTGATCTCAGAAACATTAGTTGGACGGATGGACAAACCGAATAATTAAGTCTCTGTTTAAAAAAAAAAAAAACGCTTAAAAAACATTAAAAGGAAAAAAGGGGCAAAATGTTTCCCAGTTTACCAAAAACCTCAGCCTAGATCTGCCCTTGGGTGTTGGGGGGCGCCGATTGCATGGTTTGCCTAGGGCGCCAGTTCCTGGCAGCTCGCCTAGGGCCGCCCCTGTCTGCACAGAGCCCATTGTAGCGGTTCAGAACGGGCTGGTGGCAAGGGACGGGGCCATGGGTCGTTCCTGGAGAGGCAGGGATTCATTTCAGCCTCTAGAAGGTGCTATGACGGCCTAGTGGAGAGGGACTAGGGAGCCAGAGGACGTGAGGGGTCCAGCAGCCTGGGAACTGGAGGCAGAGGAAGGGAAGGGGATGCAGCCAGGAGAGGAGGCTGCAGAAGCTGCAGCAGGAGCACAGAGGCAGGTGCCCTTCAAGTCTCTCAATGGGGCACTAATGTGAACTAACGGTGCAGTGCAGTGCCCCAGCCACCAGGGATTAGCCTGGGACAGGGGGCAGTGTGTTCTGACCACAGCGAAGGGACGTCTCTGCATGGAAAGGGCCTGGGGCAGGTCGTGCATCGTCAATGGGGTGGGAGTTTGGGGCTTGCAGCCTAATGGTTTCTCCCAGGGGGAGCTGCCTGCAATAACAGATGTGATCCAACCACTGCAGCTAGACAGGAGGAGAATGAGGTGAGGCCCTAATAAGACCAGGCTGCTTGACTGAGCCCCAGACAGGGAAACCTGCCCTCTCACATAGGGATGGCCTGGAACGGGCACCCCAGGCAACAGACATGAGAAACACCCTGGGGCAGGGTTACCCTGTACCCCTCTACTGGACTGCCCCGTACAGGCCAAGATAGGAATTACTGTGTGTATCATAGATCCTAACTGGTCCCTTGGGTATGAGCCCCCCAGATGCTAGAGCCTGTAGGGCCCAGTGCCTGAGGCATCTTCAGCCCCGTCTCCAAGTCGCAGCCGAGCATCTGCTGCACAACACGGCAGCTACTCCCCCGCGGGAGACGGGCGCCAAAGCCAAGCATTGGCCCAGTGCTATGCCAGGCTCCACAGCCTGCTTCTGCACCACTGGGAACAGCTTCACCAGGAGAGAGACCCTGCCCCACATCAGGCAGAGGCGGGATTTGGATCCGGGTGAGAGCTCTGATTCCTGGGCTATTGCGCAGGGGCCACCACCACCAAGTGCAAGCGCCTCACAGACTTCAACAGTGGAAAAGTAGATGCCTAGGGGCTTTAGGTGCCTACAGGATAGCAGCTGAGTGGGCTTTTGTGAATGCTACTGGTGCCTAATTGTTGGATTTAGGTGCCTAACTGCCCCTTTAGGCACCGACGGGGTTGTCTACACGGTGCCGCAGTCCGCTCTATGGGGGTGTGAGTTGTGCAGCACTCGCACGTCGCACTCTAGCCAGCCCGTGTAGACCCCGCTGGTGGGAACTAAAGGTACCTAATGCACATTGATGCCCTCCTGAAACAGGCCTGCTGGAGGGTGCAGGGTCTGCTCCCGGCTAGTAGCCTGGTGGACACTGGCCACCGTGGTGAAAGGACTGGAGTGGAGAGACAAAGCTGGTGAGCAGCAGAGGGGAGGGCACCCTGCACCCTCCTGTGGGGCACAGCCGTGGGCCCAGGCTGGGGAGCTCTGCAAGCTTTGGGCCTCATACTCCTATGGGCAGTGGATTTGCCCTACACAGGGTTGTGCCTATATGGCACTGTCTAGTCCGTGGGGTTCTTCTTTACGTAATGTATTGGAGGAGCCGCATACAGAACATATACACCTCGAGTGCCATACCAGAGGCTTCACCTGTCGCGTCCTTACCCTGCCCAGTTAAGCCATTCCTTGCCACTCAGATGCTCTTTTCTGCAGGCAGCTTCACTGGACCAGGCGCATTCTGCGGCTGCGCCCTTAGCCGTCCTGCCCCGAATCCCAGGTGAAAGGTGTTAGTCTGTACAAAGGAACGTCAGCGACCTAATCACAGCCTGGGATCTAAATGCTCCTAATCCCTCCAGCGGCAGCGTGGCAGCTGGCATTTATGATGGGCAAGAGTGGAATTCCAGCCCCATGGCGCTGAATACCCACATGTGCTCTGGGACGTGCTGACTGCCATGCTGTGAATCCCAGAGGTGGGACTGTTGGAGAGCAATTGCAGCCCCAGTCCATCTGTGTTTCTGATTGTTTCAGGAAGTCCTCAGATATGAGGGGGTGGTACTTCCTGGCCAGCCAGTCAAAAGTGTTAGTGTCACCGTGAGATAAACCTCTCTCCCAGACCACACCCTCTGATCCACCTCTTCCACTCCAGATCCAAAAAACCCAGATATCAGGTCTTGTCAAATGGCACCTGGACACACAAGCCGGAACTTGGACTGGCCGGGTGGCAACCCTAATCCTCCATGAATTTATCTAGTTCTTTTTTGAACCCTGTTATAGTTTTGGCCTTCACAACATCCTCTGGCAAGGAGTTCCACAGGTTGACTGTGCGCTTGTGAAGAGACTGTGCACAGTGTGAAGATTGAGCCCATTGATAGATTGTCAGCTCTTCATGGCAGGGATTGTCTTTTGTGTTGTGTTTGTGCAGCACCTGGCACAATGGGGCCTAGTCCGTGACTGGGGAGCCTAAATCATATGGTAATATAAATAACCAACACATATACAGCAGCTGGCACAATGGACTGGGGCCATTAGGTCCTACTGAAATCCAAATAAATAATAATAATAACAGATTTGAATTGCACTGGGCATAGGGCCAGAAACCTATGCCCTAGGGAACCAGTGGTGTCAAGAACCTAGCTCTGGGTCTGTTATTGTCCGTGTCCTTAGCTGCTTTTGTCAACACAAAGCTGAACCTGAGGTGTTTTGGTGGCACTCTCTCTGGAGCTGCCTGTATTGTTAACAGTTTGCAGGTGAAATACAGTCCAGAGCCGAACTTGCCGTGATCTATAGTCTGGTAGGTTTGTTTCCTGCCACGGCTCCGTGTTTGATGTGGCTCTCGGGAGGTCAGTGAGAACGTTTGCATTCCCATGAGTCACCCTGTGGCTCGAGCAATGCAGAACAGGTGTGTTTTCCCCACAGACAAGTAAGCAGAGGTGGGGATCATTTATCCTGTTACCTCTGCATGGGGCAGAGAGAATTAAAGCTCTCCAAGTGTTTCAGGCTTTTATCTACACATGAACAGGAGGAGGAACAGGAGCAGGCCGTGATGTCAGAGAATGCCAATGTGTAGGAGCATCTGCGGGCACCTGAGGATTTGTTTTTGCAAGACCTTTTAACTCATGATTGTTTACCTCCTCATCAAATGTCACTCAGATTTGGTCTGATTTCCCCCTGGCCAACTATGAATCTTCCAGCCTGCACTGCTTGGAATGCAGGAGCTGGAGGTCCTTTGTGTCAATACTGAGCCAGTGGGGCTAGGGAGCGCTCTGCTGCTGGACCACCTGCCGGAGGAGCCGTAAAACTGAGATCCTAATCAGGGGTCGTTGCTGAAGATCCCACACCACTTTTTGCCAGAATTGGGGGTTACCCCTACTCTCCTGGCTAAATTTCTAGATAGGAGATGAATCAAAGGTGGGCAAAGCAGAAGATGAGGTAGAGAGCAAGGGAGGGAGGAAACAGGTGGGACCAGAGAACGAGGAACAAAGATGGAGGGAGAGAGACATGCAAGGAAGAGGAACAGATAGAATGACCCACAGGGCAGGGGAAAGGGTGATTTGTGATGAAGACAGAATGATAAAATGGAGCAAGAAAACAGAGAGTGGGCAGAGCTGGGGGACGTCGCTTGTAGGTGTTTCTTCTTGAGAGAAGGCGGCTTGTGCTGCAGGTAGGGTTGCCAAGCCTCCAGGATTGGCTTGGTGTCTCCATGTATTCAAGATTAATCTTTAATTAAGGATTATGTCATGTTATGAAACCTTCAAGAATACGTCCAACCTAAATTGGCAACCCACGAGGAGGAAGTACCTTTCCCCGTGCCAAGGGTTAGACGCAGAGGCAGTAGGGCCAACACCCCATGTTCAAAAATCATGTCATGTCCCCCAAATCATGAGGTTAATAAATCAATAAATGATTTGCTCTCTGGTTTTTGAGCCTTTGGAGTTCACATTTTCAAGTATTTACCCACAGCCATAAAATCTAGAGCGACTCACTTGAAAGAAAGGAAGAAGAAAGCTGAGATTCTCCTTCAAAATGCCCGGCTGAGTTTTCGAAAGGAAAGGCTGAACTTGCTCCACTGTGAGCCAACAGGCACCACTTGGAACTCCAGCCATTGATCAGACTACAGCAGCCCCCCGGCTTTGCCCCCTGCCCCCGAAAGTCAGCGTTAGGGCTGCTGACTTTCTAATCACACAAAACCGAACACCCCTGCCCTAACCCTTCTCCAAGGCCCCTTCCATTGCCACCCCATCACCGAGGCCCTGCCCCGCCCTGTCTCCGAGGCCCCACCCCCGCTCACTCCATTGCCCCCGCCCTCTGTCGCTCGCTCTCCCCCACCCTCACTCCACTCCCTCATTTTCACCGGGCTGGGGCAGGTGGTTTGGGAGTGGGAGGGGGTGAGGGCTTCGGCTGGGGGTGTGGGCTTTGGGGTGGGGCCAGGGATGACAGGTTCGGAGTGTGGGAGGGGTCTGGGCTGAGGCAGGGGGTTGAGGTGTGGGAGGGGACATGGGCTTTGGGGTGGGGGTGCAGGTTCTGGACTGGGGCCAGAAATGAGGGGTTCAGAGTGTGGGAGGTGGATCCAGGCTGGGGCAGGAGGTTGGGGTCTGAGGGTGAGGGCTCCAGCTGGGGGTGTGGGCTCCGGGCTGGTGACGAGGAGTTTGGAGTGCAGGAGGGGGGTCCAAGTTGCGGCAGGGGGGTGGGGCGTGTGTTTCAGGAAAGAGTTTGGGTGCGGGATGGGGTTCAGGGCCGGGGTAGGGGGTTGGGGTGCGGGAGAAGGTTAGGACTCCAGCTGGGGGTGTGGGCTCTGGGATGGGGCTGGGGATGACGGGTGGGGGAAGGGGTTCAGTGCTGGGGCAGGCAGTTGGAATGCGGGGGGGGGTGAGGGCTCCGGCTGGGGGTGTGGGCTCTGGGGTGGGGCTGGGGATGAGGGGCTTGGGGTGCAGGGGAGGATCAGGGCTGGGGTAGGGTGTTGGGATGTTGTGGGAGGGTGCAGACTCTGGGAGGGAATCATAGAGTCATAGAATATCAGGGTTGGAAGAGACCTCAGGAGGTATCTAGTCCAACCCCGTGCTCAAAGCAGGACCAATCCCCAAGCTTGGGTGCAGGAGGGGGCTCAGAGCTGGGGCAGGGGGTTGGGGTGCAGGAGGGGTTTTGGAGTGCGGGCTCCGGGTGGTGTTTACCTCAGCCGGTTCCAGGGAAAGGGCGACATGTCCCTTGGCTCCTAGGCGGAGGCGCAGTCAGGCAGCTCTGCATGCTGTCTCCACCCTCAGGTGCCACCCCTGCAGCTCCCATTGGCCGCGGCTCCCAGGCAATGGGAGATGCGGAGCCAGCGCTCAGGGTGGGGGCTGTGCATGGGGCTGCGGCCGTCCCTCCATCTAGGAGCCGAGGGACATGTCGCTGCTTGCGGGGAGACGCACGGAGCCAGGTAGGGAGCCTGCCAGCCTCACGCCAACCGGACTTTTGACAGCCCAGTCAGCAGTGCTGACCGGAGCCGCCAGGGTCCCTTTTCGAGCGGGTGTTCCGGTCGAAAACCGGACACCTGGCAACCCTAGACAGGATGCTGGCAGCCAGCAAGATTCCTCTACTATTAAAGGTGCAGTGCCCAGAAAAGAG
>NW_027056272.1:0-5828 GCF_011386835.1 Chrysemys picta bellii
AGGACACTTTCATGGAACTTTGTGACTTGCTTTCCCCTGCCCTGAAGCGCCAGAATACCACGATGAGAGCAGCCCTCACAGTTGAGAAGCGAGTGGCGATAGCCCTGTGGAAGCTTGCAACGCCAGACAGCTACCGGTCAGTCGGGAATCAATTTGGAGTGGGCAAATCTACTGTGGGGGCTGCTGTGATCCAAGTTGCCAGGGCAATGAAAGACCTGGTGATATCAAGAGTAGTGACTCTGGGAAACGTGCATGCTATAGTGGATGGTTTTGCTGAAATGGGATTCCCAAACTGTGGTGGGGCAATAGACGGAACCCATATCCCTATCTTGGCACCAGAGCACCAAGCCACCGACTACATAAACCGCAAGGGGTACTTTTTCAATGCTGCTGCAAGCCCTGGTGGATCACAAGGGACGTTTCACCAACATCAACGTGGGATTGCCCGGAAAGGTACATGATGCTCGCGTCTTCAGGAACTCTGGTCTGTTTCGAAAGCTGGAGGAAGGGACTTTCTTCCCGGACCAGAAAATAACCATTGGGGATGTTGAAATGCCTATGGTTATCCTTGGGGACCCAGCCTACCCCTTAATGCCAATGCCGGTTTGATGTGAGAGATCACTCACGCAGTGACAGGCAACAGATTTCAGCTTGCAGGCAGCCATGGTAAGCCACAGTCTTTTGGCTTTTTTCACCTTCTTAACATGTGGGAATGGTTTCAAACTGTAGCGCCCTCATTTCCCATACCAAGCACCCGCTGGGTTGGCCATTTAAAATGGGTTTGCAATGTAAAAGGAGGGGCTGCGGTTCCCGGGTTAACATGCAGCCCAAACCCAACTAACACCCCTCCCCCCCAACACCCAATTCTCTGGGATGATCACTTCACCCCTCCCCCCACCGCGTGGCTAACAGCGGGGAACATTTCTGTTCAGCAGAGCAGGAATGGGCACCTCTGAATGTCCCCTTAATAAAATCACCCCATTTCAACCAGGTGACCGTGAATGATATCACTCGCCTGAGGATAACAAAGAGCGATAAGGAATGGATGTTGTCTGCATGCCAGCAAACACCGGGACCATACGCTGCCATGCTTTGTTATGCAATGATTCCAGACTACGTGCTACTGGCCTGGCGTGGTAAAGTGTCCTACCATGGTGGATGGGATAAGGCAGCCCTCCCCAGAAACCTTTTGCAAAGGCTTTGGGAGTACATGAAGGAGAGCTTTCTGGAGATGTCCCTGGAGGATTTCTGCTCCATCCCCATACACGTTAACAGACTTTTCCAGTAGCTGTACTGGCCGCGATTGCCAGGGCAAATTAATCATTAATCATTAAACACGCTTGCTTTTAAACCATGTGTAATATTTACAAAGGTACACTCACCAGAGGTCCCCGGTGTGCCTTCAGGGTCTGGGAGCACGCCTTGGGTGAGTTCGGGGGTTACTGGCTCCAGGTCCAGGGTGATAAACATATCCTGGCTGTTGGGGAAACTGGTTTCTCCGCTACCTTGCTGCTGTGAGCTATCCACATTATCTTCATCCTCCTCTGCCTCGTACCCCGAACCCTCTTCCCTGTGTGTTTCTCCAGTGAGCGAGTCATAGAACACGGTTGGGGTAGTGGTGGCTGCACCCCCTAGAATGGCATGCAGCTCCGCGGAGAAGCAGCATGTTTGCGGCTGTGCCCCGGACCTTCCGTTTCCCTCTCTGGCTTTGTGGTAGGCTTGCCTTAGCTCCTTAATTTTCACGCGGCACTGCTGTGCGTCCCTGTTATGGCCTCTGTCCTTCATGGCCTTGAAGACCTTTTCTAATATTTTGCCATTTCTTTTACTGCTACGGAGTTCAGCTAGCACTGATTCGTCTCCCCATATGGCGAGCAGATCCCGTACCTCCCGTTCGGTCCATGCTGGAGCTCTTTTGCGATCCTGGGACTCCACCACGGTTACCTGTGCTGATGAGCTCTGCGTGGTCGCCTGTGCTCTCCACGCTGGGCAAACAGGAAGTGAAATTCAAACGTTCGCGGGGCTTTTCCTGTCTACCTGGTCAGTGCATCTGAGTTGAGAGTGCTGTCCAGAGCGGTCACAATGAAGCACTGTGGGATAGCTCCCAGAGGCCAATAACGTCGAATTCCGTCCACACTACCCCAATTCTGACCCGCTAAGGCCGATTTTATCGCTAATCCCCTCGTCGGAGGTGGAGTAAAGAAACCGGTTTAAAGGGCCCCTTAAGTCGAAAGAAAGGGCTTCGTCGTGTGAACGTGTCCAGGCTTAATTCGATTTAACACTGCTAAAGTCGACCTAAACTCGTAGTGTAGACCAGGCCTCAGAAAGTGCTGTGTCTCAGAAGAGAGGCAATCCACATGGAGATTATGACTGGCTCACTTTAAGGCATAGGAAATTACTAATGTAAACTGTGCTTAAAGAAACCTGTCACCACCCATTTTGCATCTAGCCCTATGGTTTAGTTTGTATTGCACAGCAGCGTGGATGCTCATTATAGTACGCCTAGGATTTGCTTCTTTGCCGATGCCACTTGCTATTATTTTGGCCGGCTTTGAGAAACGTGTGTGTCTTTGTGCCGAGGAGACGCTCATTTGGGGCAAAAGCTCACACTCTCATATTGGTCCAAAGCACACCCATGGGGCTTCCCAATGTTTAATTTGACATTAAAATGTTACTGGCCATATAGCCCTCTCCATTATTTGCTTCTTCGCTAGATGGATGAATTTCTCCATCGCAGCTTCCTGTGGAGAGAACCATTGCTGAGATAATGCCATGGGAAGTTTAATTATTATCTTTGTAGAGACCACAAAACCACACTATTTTCGATGGGGCTTTGTGTTGGCATAGCTGAAACCATAAAGAAACGTTCAGTCAAAAGCCACAGCTGTTCCCATTCTGTAGATTATAGGTGTTGGCATGTAACTGTAGCACCCTCAGCTAGAGTCAGCCAACTGTACAAACAAGATAGTACAGTTACAGGAAAATCTGGAAACACAAGAGGAATTCTACTGACTGGTGGAGAAGATGATGATTTGTGTCGTTCTGCGACTCCAGAGGTAATGTGTGTCCCCGGCCCTGCATTGAACAAGTGGAAGCCAGGAAATAACACTGCTTCTTCCACCTACAAGTTAGTCACTCTGAACACTTCATAAGCCTTGGCTGTTTCTTTCACCAAGAAAAGAAGTGTGATTCACTTGGGGGGCAGGGATAGCTCAGTGGTTTGATCATTGGCCTGCTAAACCCAGGGTTGTGAGTTCAGTCCTTGAGGGGGCCACTTAGGGATCTAGGGCAAAATCAGTACTTAGTCCTGCTAGTGAAGGCAGGGGGCTGGACTCAATGACCTTTCAGGGTCCCTTCCAGTTCTAGGAGATGGGATATCTCCATTATTTATTCAGACAGGTTAGGGTAACAGACACAGATTTCTGTTTTGTATGGTGGAGACCAGGGAAATTCAGGTACCCGAGAAATTCTGGTGTCTCCAAGGAAAGTACACACACGGCAGCCAGCACTGACTTCAGAAATGCAGCAGTGGAAATCTGGGCAGCTCCAGTGAAAGGACCAGGCCAGATTGAGTCACTTTGACTCACACTTGCTTTCAGTGAGGCTCACCAGGGGTAAGATGGTCTTTTATGGGGTCTGGCTTGGGGAGTAAGGAAGTGACCCTTTTGGGAGCATATATCTAAAGCCAGTTTGTGACTTGGGCACAGCCCCGAACAAGGGGTGGTGTATTCGCTGCACTGGCCCAGAAGCAGCCCCAGGAGGTGCTGCCACTCAGACACCCTGCCACAGGATACACTCACTGCTGGGGCACCTCCTTGTGGCCGCGTCTGGGGATTAGCTGCACTTAGGTCCGACGCCCCTTTCCTCACCTCGTGGTCTCTCTCTCTCTCTCTCTCTCTCTCTGGGACTCAGGGTACTCCTTCTTTGTGACTCAGCCTTCCAGCCAGGTCACTATGGTCATGCCCTTCTGGGGTAGCAAAGTCCCACTGGACGACTGTCCTAGGAAGTCTTCTGCCCCACTGACCAGACTGGGCCACTTCCCTCAGTGGCTGGTAGGGGAACCCAGGCCTTCCCCTCCACTCTGGGGTCCAGCCCAGGGACCCTACAACCGGTAGCTGAGGTCTGCACAATCCCAAACCTTGCTACTGTTTCCCTGGGCTGCTCCTACTTCACCTCTGCCAGGCTCTTTCTCCACCCTCGTCTGGGTACGCCCTTCCCTCAGGGCTGGGACTCCAGAGCTGCTGGTCTCCCCATGGTTTCCTCCTTTCCTTCGCCAAGGCTGGAGAGTGACGGCAGAGCTCCACACTGCAGCCTCTGTCTGCTGCAACCTGCCTGGCTTTAGCATACCTGACCCGTTCCTTCTCAGCTGGGCTCTACTCCCAGTCAGGGGTTGCTTATCCAGCCCAGTTCCCCTCAGGTGTAGCCTATCAAGTTAATTGGCCCCCTTTTCAGCCTCATTAACCCTTTCAAGGCTGGTCAGGGTTGAGCACCCCGTCACACACCGCTCCAAGTCACAATCCCTCCCTGCTTCTTCCTTATGCTGTTGTGGGATGGTACGTACCTCCAATAAGGCTTTATGGAAATATGCATATGAATGTATATATATAACATAACTAGAATGTGTTTTATACTACATATGCCATGTAACATATCTCTGTAAAGGTTATGATCTACTGAATCTATTAATCCTATTTGTATGCATGTATCATTGTTGTATTCAAAGTTATGAATATTGGCTGCATACTTGTTTGATTCTAAGTAGGCTGTAGTGAAGCAGTTGGTCAGCTTCCTGAGAAAAGACTATTCTCAGTAAGTGCCCAATCAGAAAACACTTAAGCCAACAATGAACTTGGAGACACCAATACACATCTGGGCTTTCCCAGGAATGTGGCCGGGCTGGTAAGGAACTCAGTCGTGCATGGACATGTGACTTGCCCAGGTGACTCCAAAACTCCATCTTGGAGCTGGACTTTACATAGGAGAGGGGAGGGGGTCTCCACCCACAAGAGAAAGTCTATTTAAGCCCGTGGGAGAGCCCTCCATTTTGTCTTCAGCTGGCTAAAGAGAGAGCCTCTCCACCCCCAAGGATACCTGAAAGAAACTGGAACAAAGAACAGTGACTGCAAGGGGTGTGAGTGATTGCTGGACCCAGACTAAAAGGAGGTTAGTCTGTAAAAGGGAGCATTCTGGAACTGGTGAGATTATCTGTATTCAGTTTGATTAGACATAGATTTGCATGTTTTATTTTATTTTGCTTGGTGACTTACTTTTTCTGTTACTACTTGGAACCACTTAAATCCTACTTTCTGTATTTAATAAAATCACTTTTTACTTATTAATTAACTCAGAGTATCTGTTAATACCTGGCCGGGGGGCGGGGGAACAGCTGTGCATATCTCGCTATCAGTGTTATAGAGGGCGAATAAACTTATACAGGGTAAAACGGATTTATTTGGGTTAGACCCCACTGGGAGTTGGGCATCAGAGTGTTAAAGACAAGAACATTTCTGTTAGCTGCTTTCAGGTAAGCCTACGGCTGTTAGGGGACATGATTCAGACCAGGTCTGGGTTTGCAGCAGGCTAGCAAGTCTGGCTCAAACCAGGCAGGGCACTGAAATCCTAAGCTGACGGGGCAGGAAGGCAGGGGCAGAAGTAGTCTTGGCACATCAGGTGGCAGCTTCCAAGGGGGGTTCTGTGATCCAACCCATCACAGGCAAAGCTATGTCTCTTGGGGTGTGGATGTAGCTGTACTGATGTAAGTTTCTTGTGTAGATCAGGCCTCGGTGTAGGATAAGAGACAACAGATGGATAGAGAGAGATGGGGGAGTACA
>NW_027056273.1:0-5824 GCF_011386835.1 Chrysemys picta bellii
CCAGACACCTGGTCACCCTACCGTGTCTTCACCCTCCTCCCCCGCTGAGGTATCCATGATGATCTGTGGAGTGCGCGGGGAGTTTCTGCCAAGTACGGCATGCAGGTCATTGTAAAAGAAGACTGCCTGGGGTTCAGACACCGATGGATTGTTGTGTAGGGTTACCATTCGTCCGGATTCCCCCAGACATGTCCGGCTTTTTTCAGTTAAAAATAGCGTCCGGGGGGAATTTGTCAATGTCCGGACTTCCCCGCCCCCCATGCAGAGTGTGCGCAGCTTACAGGGCAGCTGGCCGGCTGGTGCCACTGGCACGGGCTCCGGCAGCCAAAGCCCTTCCTCCACTTCCCCCCTCCTCTCTCCTGCAACTTGACACCACTCCCCTCCTCTCCCTCCCTCCCCCCGCCCTGCATTCACAGATCGCCGGCCGTCGCCTTGGCCTCCGGCAGTCTGGAGCTCCGACCCTGCTCCCCTCCCCCGCTGTCGAGCACACTGCTCTGCAGCACAGTAAGGGGGCCGGGGGTCAGAAAAACGGCAGGGAGGTTCTGGGGGGGGTGTAGTCACGAGACAGGGAGCAGGGGGAGGGTTGGATGGGTCAGGAGTTCGGGGGGGGCTGTCTGGGGGTTGGGGGTGTAAGGTTTTGGGCAGAGTACAGGTGGGGGGTCTCAGGAGGGGGCAGTTAGGGGACAAGACACAGGGAGGCTTAGGTAGGGGGTGGGGTTCTGGAGGGCAGTCAGGAGCAGGGGTCCCAGGAGGGGGCAGTCAGGGGATAAGGAGCGGGGGGGGTGTTTGGGAGTTCTGGGGGGGGCTGTCAGGGGGCAGGAGTGGGGAGAGGGATCGGAGCAGTCGGGACAGGGAGCAGAGGGGTTTAGATGGGGCGGGAGTTTTGGGGGGGGCTGTCAGGGGGTGGGGAGTGGTTGGATGAGGCGTGGGAGTCCCAGGGGTCTGTCTGGGGGTGGGGGGGTGGATAAAGGTTGGGGCAGTCAGGGGACAGGTAGGGGGTAGAGTCCTAGGTGGCCAGTTAGGATGTGGGGAAGGTCTCAGGAGGGGGCAGTCAGGGGACAAGGAGCAGGGAGGCTTAGGTAGGGGGTGGAGTCCTGGGGGGCAGTTAGGGGCAGGGGTCCCAGGAGGGGGCAGTCAGGGGACAAGGCGTGGGGGGGAGGGTTGGGGGTTCTGAGGGGGCAGGAAGTGGGAGGGAGTGGAAGGGGCAGGGGCGGGGCTAGGGCAGGACAGGGGCGGGGCTAGGGCGGGGCTCCTCCCGTCCTCTTTTTTGATTGTTGAAATATGGTAACCCTACCCAACCCTCCCCCCCACTCCTTGTCCCCTGACTGCCCCCCAGGACTCCACCCCCTCCCTAAGCCTCCCTGCCTCTTGTCCCCTGACTGCCTCCTCCTGAGACCTTCCCCACATCCTAACTGGCCCCCTAGGACCCTACCCCCCTACCTGTCCCCTGACTGCCCCAACCCTTATCCACACCCCCACCCCCTGACAGCCCCCCCCCAGAACTCCTGACCCATCTAAACCCCTCTGCTCCCTGTCCCCTGACTGCCCCCTCCTGGGACCCCTGCTCCTAACTGCCCTCCAGAACCCCACCCCCTACCTAAGCCTCCCTGTTCCTTATCCCCTAACTGCCCCCTCCTAAGACCCCCCCCACCTGTACCCTGACTGCCCAAAACCTTACACCCCCAACCCCCAAACAGCCCCCCCCAGAACTCCCAAACACCCCCCCCGCTCCTTGTCCCCTAACTGCCCCCTCCTGAGACCCCCCACCTGTACCCTGACTGCCCAAAACCTTACACCCCCAACCCCCAGACAGCCCCCCCCGAACTCCCTGACCCATTCAACCCTCCCCCCTGCTCCCTGTCTCTTGACTACCCCCCCCCCCCGAACCTCCCTGCCGCTTCTCTGGCCCCCGGCCCCCTACTGTGCTGCAGAGCAGCGCGCTCGACAGCGGGGGAGGGGAGCAGGCTCGGAGCTCCAGACGAACAGCCCGCGATCTGTGAGTGCAGGGAGGGGGAGGGAGGGAGAGGAGGGGAGTGGTGTCAAGTTTCAGGAGGGAGGAGGGGGAAGTGCAAGCAGGGCTCTGGCTCTGGCTTTTGGAGCACCGGCTGCTTTGTAAGCGCGCGCAAGCTCTGCATGGGAGGGGGGAGGAGGGGAAGTCCGGACATTGACAAATTCCCCCCGGACGCTATTTTTAACCCGAAAAAGCCGGACATGTCCGGGGGAATCCGGACGAATGGTAACCCTATTGGTGGGGGGATTGGCAGGGGGTGCAGGGTCCCAGGCCCAGATTCTCAGAGGTATTTAAGCTCCTAACTGCCATTGATTTCATCTGCTTGGCTTGGAGGGGTGGGAAGAATGCAGCTCCCATCTCCATGTATCCTGGGGGCGACCATCTACATGCCAGGCAGTCATTAAATGACCATTTCAAAGTGTCACCAGACACATTGCTGGTGTCTGAGCTGCTGGCACTGCAGGGCTGGAGCCTGGCACTAGAGAACACTGAAGCCCGGTTGTATGGGCTTCATCTGGGGAGGACATTAGAGAGGGTGCAGAGCATAGGAAATACAGTGCAGAAGTGGCCAATGGGCTGGGGTAAGGTGAAAAATGGGGACATCCAGTTTCCTGCAGGATTCAGAAAGCATTTTTGCCATCAACTGATTCTTTATGTTCTGAGCTTTCACCTCCGTACTGAACTCCTGGCCAGGTCTGCCTGTTCAGATTTGACAGGCACTGGGAGGAGTGGGGGAGCTGGGTGCTTCTAAGAGGAAGCCAGAGTGCAGTATGCTAGTACTAGACATGCAATCAGAGCAGTGAGTGAGGGAACACGTTTCCGGTCCCACATCTAGAAGCAGCACTCACGAGAAGCCGATTGTTCACTTACAGAGTGCTGGCAGATCTTGTCCACTGTGACAATGCGGTTCTGGCGGAACCCAACTGAGAGTGCCAACTCAGGACAAATTGCTCAAATAGGGCAGTTACAGCCCAAGGCTGGGGTTTTTTCCACCTCTAAGGCAAACCAAACCAGCCAGACTAAGAGGACTTCAGTCTCACCCCACTGGCTAACTGCAAGTCTCACAAGCAATCTCCTTAGATACTCCAGTTTCCCAGTATTACCACCAGTACCACTCGTTATGGGGACAAATGGTTATGAAAACCAATACCCCAGTAAAAGGAAAAGGTTCTCCTGATCCCAAAGGACCAAGCCCCAGACCCAGGTCAATATATAAATCAGATCTTACCCACAAATCACGCTGTTGCCAATCCTTTAGAATCTAAAATCTAAAGGTTTATTCATAAAAGGAAAAAGATAGAGATGAGAGTTAGAATTGGTTAAATGGAATCAATTACATACAGTAATGGCAAAGTTCTTGGTTCAGGCTTGCAGCAGCGATGGAATAAACTGCAGGTTCAAATCAAGTCTCTGGAATACATCCCCCGCTGGGATGGGTCCTCAGTCCTTTGTTCAAAGCTTCAGCTTGTAGCAAAGTTCCTCCAGAGGTAAGAAGCAGGATTGAAGACAAGATGGAGATCAGGCATCAGCCTTATATAGTCTTTTCCAGGTGTAAGAACACCTCTTTGTTCTTACTGCGGAAAATTACAGCAACATGGAGTCTGGAGTCACATGGGCCAGTCCCTGCATACTTTGCTGAGGTACAAGGCGTATCTGCCTTCTCTCAATGGGTCCATTGTATAGCTGATGGTCCTTAATGGGCCATCAAGCAGGCTAGGCAGAGCTAATCTCAGCTTGTCTGGGATGTCACCCAGAAGCATAGCATAAGTTTGCCATACAGACAGTATAGAGCCAATATTCATAACTTCGACTACAAAACTGATACACACATATAGACAGCATAATCATAACCAGTAAACCATAACCTTGTCCTAGACACCCCATTTGACCCCCTTTATACAAGATTTGGGTGCCACTACAGGACCTTGGTTGCAACAATGATCTATATGGTCCCAGTTTATGTCGAGTGAGGGAACACGTTTCCGGTCCCACATCTAGAAGCAGCACTCACGAGAAGCCGATTGTTCACTTACAGAGTGCTGGCAGATCTTGTCCACCACCTGGGGATGGGTGTGCCAAGCCTTCTTGCTGTTAATCTGCTTAGGACAAGACCATCCCAGGAGCTGAAAACACCCAGCCAAGGCTTTCTGACACCTCTGCAACACAAGATAGGACAAGGAGAGTTTGCATCATGAGAAGAGCTGGAATCTGTGGTCACTCTGCAGTGAAAAGCCAGCTGAAATGATCAATGAGGGAAAGGAATGTGGGAGTCACATGGTATCCTGCTGACCCTTGGTGTCTCTTTGTTCCTATTAGTGGAGGCTCCTGGAGTTTGATCTTCATGGTGGCTGCAGTTCAGTGACTTAGGAAGTGGCTGCTGAGAGACATAAAACATCTCCACTTGTGTGTCCATTGAAGGCCAGGGAACTTGCTTGGGTAAGCGGGTAGGGCTGAGATTTTTCACTTTTGGGAGGCGGCTCTGGAGTCAGATCTAGCAGGAGAGCTGGAGCAGTCAGGGCATGCTGCACCAGGGAGCACATGGCAGCGGGACTCACCTTGCCCACGTCAGGGTCCTCGTCCGGTAAGTGAAGGAGCAGTGGGACCAGGCTGCGGGTCACTTCCTCCTGCAGCAGGGGCTTCTGCCTCCTCGTCACTGTCTTAAGCAACTTTGTAAAGAGCATGATGGCAGCAGAGCGCACCTGGGGTCTCACCTGTGATGGACACTGCAGGTAAAGCGGGCTGTGTCTCCTAGGCAAGGAGTCTATATCCACACAGTCCCTTTCTATAATGGGGCGTGATCCTCAACTCTCCCTTTTCAGAAGAGGCTTGGGAGCCAGAAGAAGAATATAGGGCTCGATCCCGCACCACAGACGTCCACTGGAGTTTTGCCACAGACGTCAGTGGGAGCAAGATCAGGATCATAATGATCTGTAACGGCTGAGGTGGGCTGGAATGGAGAGGCCTCTTCCTGCAGCTCTACAAGAGGAAAGTATCCCATGGTACTAGGATGAGGAATGGAGGCAAACAGGGAACCAGCTGGGGATGAAATGTCTTCAGTCTCTAGGATTTTGAAATCTCTTTTCTCTGAAATTCATTAGATCCAACCATAGAAAAACCCGTTCTTCCTGTGCCCCTTGTTAGCTGTCTTTCCTGCATTGGAAAGAGGTGGCCTATTCCTCCAGGGCACTGGATTTATTTTCCAAGTGTATCAGATGCCAACCCATCTCAGTCAGGATGATGGACGAGCAACGAGATCGGTTTTTCCTCCGCCTATTAGGGAGCATTGCACTGTGGGGCCCATCAACATACTTCTAAGCAGGAAGTTTCTCTGGCGTGGAAGAGTGCCCTGTAGGTCTAGTTTGCAATCAGGTCACTAGAAGTCAAGAGTTACTCACATCCAGTTTGACTTCTGTGGCCACGAAGTTTAGGAGCAGTATGCTGCTCCATACAGCCCTCTCCCGCAGGCAATCTTTCCTGGACTGCATCCAGGAGCCCATGAGCTGCAGGAAAAACAAGAGAGGTTAAAAATAACAGGGGGAAAGGGTGTATACAAGTGATCCCCAAAGGATAATCTTTATTCTGGCTGAATCATCTCACTCTTACAGATACAGGCTGCGTCTGCTTTGTGCAGACTCAAAATACACATGGAATTCTTCTCTTCGAACGAAAGCAAAGTGCATTTCTCTCTGAGGGCCCAGTCACACACCCGCTGAAGTCAATGAAAGTTTTGACATTGATCTAAGGACTGATCCAATGCCCATTGAAGTCAACGGAAAGGTCCCCATTTGATTTCAATGAGCATTGGATCGAGCC
>NW_027056274.1:0-5804 GCF_011386835.1 Chrysemys picta bellii
AGAACCTGGGGAATCGTGATGGGAACGTACCTAAAGCCTGTTCTCCCACCTCCACAACTGCCCCTCTCGCCCTGCCAGGCTGCAGAACGACGCCCACGCTTCGCTCCAGCCCTTGGCACAGGGCAGAGAAATGGCTGCAGCGGAGCCAGTTCAGGTAGGGGTTCTTGGGGGGTGGCTGGTGGGTTGCTGCAGGAGGGAGGGGGCAGCAATACACAGGGGGTGAGAAGGTTTGGGTCTGGTTTGGAGGTGGGAGCGGGGCAGGAAATTCCCAGGGTGGAGAAAGGGAGGAAGCCAGGGGGTGGCAAACCTGCTGGGACTTGTTTAATAAGTGCCCTGGATTCTAGGATCAGAGCCATGCGGTTCGGAGGGGAAATGCCCTAATTTGTGGGAGAGGAAACAACCCACCTAGGTGAGGTTAGGAAACACTGACCAGGCTCCCAGTGCTGGAGCCTGACCCGACTGACCAACAGCAGCTGTGAAATATGAAAGGGGCAGCGTAGGGGCCTTGCCCTTCCCTTCATATCCAGCTCCTCGCAATGAGGAGGGTGTTGGTATCTACCAGGGAATTGTCCCTGGACCCTGCCAGGGCTCCATCTCCTGTATCAGCCCCTGGCTAGTAGGTGTGTGATGGATCTGCTGGGAGAGACCAGGGGCTCTCTCTTCGTCCCCTCACCTGAGTGTTTCCTGGATGCTCTGGTACCAGATAGATTCATGGAGGGCAGGTCCATCGATGGCTATTAGCCGGGATGGGCAGGGACGGTGTCCCTGGTCTCTGTTTGCTAGAAACTGGGAATAGGCGACAGGTGAATCACTTGATGATTCCCTGTTCTGTTCATTCCCTCTGAGGCGTCTGGCACTGGCCACTGTCGGCAGACAGGATACTGGGCTAGATGGACCTTTGGTCTGACTCAGGCTGGCCGTTCTTATGAGTGGTTTGGGGGTTGGTCTCTGACTGCGAGCCCCTCAGAGCTTCCATTTGATTGGCTCCTTTCCCCCATGAATAGTGGAGTTGTGGCTGGGGCAGCAGGCACTGAGTGGGGGGCACCTGTTGTTTCAGGGGCCGGTGAGCTTCCAGGAGGTGGCTGTGTATTTCACCGTGGGGCAGGGGGCTCTGCTGAACCCCGCTCAGAGAGCCCTCTACACAGACGTCATGCAGCAGAACTATGAGAACATGACCTCGCTGGGTAAGGGTTCCTGTCCCCTCCGTTCTTAGGAGGGGAAATGCAGAGTTAAGGCTTATGGCATCTTCACAAAGCAACCTCTACTCTACCGTGTTTCAGCAACACCCCAACAAGCCAGTGACACACACCCTAGCGCTCTGCCCTCCCCTGCTACAGGACGCTCTGGGAACAGCGCACAGGGGCAGCACAGCATGAAGTCTGACATCTTCTCTTTGCTAGGGCAAAACTTGGATTTAGGTCCAATGTGACAAACAGAAACTTCTGACCCTTGGCCGGCACTCACACACTGATCCCACTCCACACAAACCAGCTCGGACCTGCAAAGTGAGATCACCCCTTTCCCCTCGCCCCGAGGTTTCCTCCTGAGTCACAGACTTCGCTTAGCTCTCACTGAGCCCTGAGGATCACTAGCACATATGTCACCAGGATGCTGACAATCTCGGTGACAAGACCTCACCCCTGTGCACCTTCACGGACCCAGCCTCCAGCCCTTAGCACGGGCATGAGGCAGACTAGGCCCCCAAGTTTTACATGCAGCTCTCTTCATATCACAGTCACATCTCTGCCAAGCTGCTCCCAGTCATCCACAGCTGACACACATGCAGGGAAATGCTGGTATTCCGATCCGTGGAACACAACACAAACCGTGGCATGTTCTTCTCAGTGGTTCTTCATAGCTGTATGTCTACCCTAGAGCTTTTCCCAGCATAGCTGTGTTGGTCAGCGCTGTGATTTTTCACACCCCCATCACACAGAGCTAGGCTTGCAAAAAGTTTAAGTGCAGACTGGGCAAGAAAGTGGGTTTTTTAGTTCAGAGAACTTGAAACTATTAATCTTCACACAAACATTTGGGTATAAAAGGGCAAAGCTTCCAAGAGGAACTTCTGCCGAATGCAAGAAAAATGCACCACACACATGGTGTGAAAGCTATCGGAGCTCGGGCTCAGGCTTCAGTTCCTGGGTGTCGTTCAGGTTCAGTGCCCGCAGCCCATCCCCTTGAGCAAACCTTTCCCTGGGCCAGCAGATTGCTGGCAACCCTCGCGCACTTCCTAGGGACGTAGTCTGGCAGCACGTGGGCATTTCCAGGTCAGCGACTGCTCAGTTTGGCTTGTGCTGCTCTGAGATTCCAGATTCCGCAGCTATTGGCTTTCAGAGCTGGTTTCCTGCAGAAGACGGGGTGTCCTGTATTAACAGATCAACGCCAAGTGACTGTGATCAGTCCAGGGACAATTAGAACCAGTTTCAGCCCCAGCTGTGTGCAAAAAACATTTCAAGACCAAGATGATTTTGTCAAAAGCTGCCTAGGGTGGTGGGGCTGAATCTCAGGAACATCTTTAACCAGTCACCCCATACTGGGACCAGTAACCCGTCCATGAATGACCATAGAAACCAGCACATTTGAAGGCCATCTGAATGCACCTGTGGAATTTAGGGTAGTTAGAATAGTTGGTTTTTATGCAGAAAATGATGCTTCTGTGGACTAGCTATTGCCTCTGGGGGAGGTGGATGACCTACCCCGACAGCAGAACCTTCCCATTGCTGAGTATCTACACTGACCCACTACAGCACTCCAGTCATGGGGTCTCAAGTGTAGACACATCCTGAGATACGACATTCGGTGACACCCCCTGTCCCTCCTATTCCTCACTGCGCTGAATCCCACCAGCCCAGTCCTACAACTCCCCCATTCTCTCGGGGTTTCTCTCTGGGATGAAGAAGCAGGTCCAGGGTAACTTCCCCTCTGGCTGGGGCCTTAACTTCCTGGAACGTGGAGTTCCTGTCTCTGTGTTTTAGGAGCCCCTTTGCTGAGCAGTGTCTGGCTGTGTGTGTTCCCAGCAGAGATGGGGAGAGTTAAATCCCTCATACGCAGAGTCTCCTGCACCTGGGGAGCTGCCCCCAGCCTTTCCCTGCTGTAAAATGGGCTGGGGTTAAAGTAATAGAAACGTCCCATAAATTCCCTGATCTCCCTTGTTTTCTTTCTCCTGAGCAGGGTGTCCAGTTTCCAAACCTGATGTGAACTCCCAGCTGGAACGAGGGGAGGAGCCGTGGGTCCCGGATCTCCAGGGCTGTGAGGAAGGAGAGATCCCCAGAGGTGCCTGCGCAGGTGAGGGATCATTAAACCAACTCAAAGCTCTCAGTGCCCGAAGGAAACAGCTGGGAGTCCCTAAAAGCCTTGTGAGCTCTCGGGGTTCAGGAGTATCCCCAGGAGGCCGTGTATCCTCAGGGCAGCTGTCGCTCATGGCTTCCTGCGCATCCTGACTGACACCTGGCAGAGCTCCCTCCCTGAGGGGATGTGGAGGCAGAATTGTTCCCCTCCTCTCTCCCCTGTGGGGAAGAGTTGTGGAGAATCCGGCTACTAGGTTTCTTCTCTGTCTCTCCAGCTCTAATTTTGGTTGTTTTCCCCTTTCCATCCCTGTCTCTGAGGTTTCTCTCTCTGTCCCAGCAGGTGCTGGGATGGTGAGTGAGGAGAAGAAGCAGAATCCTCAGCAGGAAGATTCTCAGCAAGTGGCACCACCTGGGGGATTATCGCACGGCTCCAGAGGGAATGTGTCCCGGCATCGTGTGCAGGGCAAAGCCTGTGGGAGTCAGCACAGGCCAGAGAGGGAGCAGAGAAACCAGCCAGCGGAGAAAGTGGGTAACTCCATTAATTGTCAGGGAACTCACCAGGACCTCCTGGAAACCACAGCCCAGGCGAGAATACCCACAGGAGAGAGAAAAGACACATGCACTGAGTGTGGAAAACATTTCACTAACCACTCAGGCCTTTTAAAACATCAGAGAATCCACACAGGAGAGAGAGCCCAAGAATGCAGTGAGTGCGAGAAAACCTTCACTCTGAGCTCTACCCTTAGTAACCATCAGAGGATCCACACAGGGGAGAAACCCTACGAATGCTGTGAGTGTGGGAAAAGGTTCACTCAGAGCTCAGCCCTTAATAAACACCAGAGGATCCACACAGGGGAGAAACCCTACGAATGCAGTGAGTGCGGGAAAAGCTTCACTGTCAGCTCAGACCTTACTGGACATCAGAATATCCACAAGGGAAAGATACCTCATCAGTGCTCTGAGTGTGGAAAAATGTTCACACAGAGTCCAGCTCTTATTACACATCAAAGGATCCACACTGGAGTGAGACCCTATGAGTGCCATGAATGCGGGGAAAAATTCACTGTCAAGAAAGCCCTCAATACACATCAGAGGATCCACACGGGAGAGCGCCCCTATGAGTGCTCACCTACTGACCGCTACACTTACCTACATGCCTCCAGCTTCCATCCAAGACACATCACACGATCCATTGTCTACAGCCAAGCCCTAAGATACAACCGAATTTGCTCCAACCCCTCAGACAGAGACAAACATCTACAAGATCTTTATCAAGCATTCGTAAAACTACAATACCCACCTGGGGAAGTGAGGAAACAGATTGACAGAGCAAGACGGGTACCCAGAAATCACCTACTACAGGACAGGCCCAACAAGGACAATAACAGAACACCACTGGCCATCACATACAGTCCCCAGCTAAAACCTCTCCAGCGCATTATCCACGATCTACAACCTATCCTGGAAAATGATCCCTCACTCTCACAGACCTTGGGAGGCAGGCCAGTCCTCGCTTACAGACAACCCCCCAACCTTAAGCAAATACTCACCAGCAACTACACACCACACCACAGAAACACCAACCCAGGAACCTATCCCTGTAGCAAACCTCGTTGCCTACTCTGTCCCCATATCTACTCTGGCAACAGCATCAGAGGACCCAACCACATCAGCCACACCATCAAGGGCTCATTCACCTGCACATCCACTAATGTTATATATGCCATCATGTGCCAGCAATGCCCCTCTGCCATGTACATTGGCCAAACCGGACAGTCCCTCCGCAAAAGAATAAATGGACACAAATCGGACATCAGGAATGGTAACATACATAAGCCAGTAAGTGAACACTTCAATCTCCCTGGTCATTCTATTACAGATTTAAAAGTCACTATCATTGAACAAAAAAACTTCAGAAACAGACTTCAAAGAGAAACAGCAGAATTAAAATTCATTTGCAAATTCAACACCATTAATCTGGGCTTGAATAGGGACTGGGAGTGGCTGGCTCATTACAGAAGCAGCTTTTCCTCTCCTGGAATTGACACCTCCTCATCTATTATTGGGAGTGGACTACATCCACCCTGATTGAATTGGCCCTGTCAACACTGGTTCTCCACTTGTGAAGTAACTCCCTGCTCTCCATGTGTCAGTATATAATGCCTGCATCTGTAACTTTCACTCTATGCATCTGAAGAAGTGAGGTTTTTACTCACGAAAGCTTATGCCCAAATAAATCTGTTAGTCTTTAAGGTGCCACCAGACTCCTTGTTGTTTTTGTAGATACAGACTAAGACGGCTACCCCCTGATACTTGACACCTATGAGTGCTGTGAGTGTGAGAAACTGTTCAGACAGAAATCAACCCTAATTACATATCAGGCAAGTCAAGACATACAGGAGAGAGACCCTATCAGTGTTGTGAGTGCGGGAAAGGCTTCAGTGTGAGCTCAGACCTCATTGTACATCAGAGAATTCACACGGGAGAGAGACCTTATAGATGCTGTGAGTGCGGGAA
>NW_027056275.1:0-5802 GCF_011386835.1 Chrysemys picta bellii
TTCTGTGCTCAGTGGCCCACAGTGATGGGGTGACCAAATTACTACAAGAGTCTGAGTTCACTGGGACCATGCAAGTGACTGGTGTCAAACAGTCACTCATCCCATCACCAGCATCTGTGTTATATTAGATCCACTGCACATCTTATTTAAATCCATCTGTGCTCTGTGGCCATGAGATGACAGCCAGCACAGGCAGTGCCCAAAGCCTAGCTCATATCGTCACACTGCAAACACTGATTATTTCCCCTCTATGCGCCCCGCAGCACTCTGTGGTCCGTAGTGCTTTATTCTGCCTGGAAACAGCCATGGAGCAGGGAGGAAGCCACGTGTACACAAAGGCACTGATGGCCTACGCCTTCACCCTGGCAGGGAAGGAGGAGAAGCACAGGGCACTGCTGGACTCGCTTGATAAGGAAGCTGTGAAAGAGGGTGAGACCTGTTTATGGGCTCTTCTTCTGCATCCCGGTCCACTGGCCCTATGTAGCCTGGCAGGAGAAGGGTTTGATTGTTATTGCTATAACCTTCAGTGTGTACTGCGGCAGGTCGGGATTCTTTAGTCTCTTCACACATTTTAGATCAATGAGCCTTAAAAACCTTGGCACTGGCCATTCCTGGGATCTGACTTCATAAAATGTGGGAGACACAGGCACAGGTGCAGCAACCTAATTAGACACTGAGAGTTTCCACATCTGGACTGTATCAACCCACTAGAGGGATTATTTAATACCTTCATGCTTTGTATTGACATGCCCAGCAAGGGTTGGGACTCCATTCTCCATCCTCAGTGACAGTATGTCAGTAACCCTCTTGGCAAAAAACAGATATTCGGTAATAAACATTTCCTTTTCTCCTCCCTCTCCCTTCTCCCCCTGCAGATGGCTCCGTTCACTGGCAGAGGCCTGGGAAGCAGCCAGAGGCTGATCTCCCGTTCTATCACCCCCGTGCTCCCTCCGCCGAGGTGGAGATGACGTCCTACGTGCTTCTCGCTTACCTTCCCATACGGCCGGCACCATCCCAAGAAGACCTATCATTAGCAGCTCAAATTGCAACGTGGATCAGCAAGCAGCAGAATCCCAACGGGGGCTTTTCCTCCACCCAGGTGAGCTGTTCCCATCCCCAGCCTCAGACACCCAGGGCAGGAGGGGGAGGCAGGAGATATATATATCAGGTTGCCACAGAAGAACGAATAACCTAGCATTGAAACAGAGACAGACTCCTTCTGGGAGGGGGAAGGGGTGACAGTGCCCTAGCTGCAGGGTTTAGAGAACCTCTGTTTCTGAGGGGGTTAGATCATGGGATAGTCACAGCATGGAGCATGGCTACATCAGATCCCCACAGGCCTTAGTGGGCTAATGGCAGGAGACTGGACAAGTGATGCTCTTGTGTACAGAGGGCAGACTTGTCGCCCTGAGCATCCAGCAACATGACGCTTTCCTCAGCTCCCCCCAGCACTGACCCCATCCAGCCCAGCCAATCCAGCTCGGGAGCTGAGGACTCCCCAGAGAAGCAGCAGCAGTTAGCCACTGCCAGACACACCTTGTGGAGCTAGGGTGACCAGACGTCCCGATAAAATTGGGACTGTCCCTATATTTAGGTGTTTGTCCCGCGTCCTGCTCCGCTTTTTTTTTTTTTTTTTGCTCTGCCGGCAGCCCCCCCGCCCCATGTGTCCCGATATTTTCTTCCCCTCATCTGGTCACCCTAGATGCGGTGGGGGCACCATCCCGAGTTATGTAGAACCAGAAAGTGCTACCTGATTAAAGGCAGCCCAAAACACATCCCTCTTGAAGACAGTGCATGAAGTGTTTCCCTTTGGAAGACTACTTCACGGAGGGATTTGGTTAACACAGTAGGGTTGTAATTCTGTTTTCCTGCTGCTGAGGCACGTGGGTGCATCTGCCTCTGTTATCTGTCTGCCCTGTCAGCTGTCCCTTCAGGTTGCTCCTTCACGGGAGGGTGGGTGGCTTCTTCCCTCAGCTCCCTGTAGTGGAGTGTCAGAATTCCCAAGGCCTACGTTCCCAAAGGTACTTAGACACTTGGCTGCTTTCAGTGGGAGAAAGGTGCTAAAATACCTTGGAGGATCTGGGTCCAGGGAATAGGTGAATGGCTTGTGGGAGTGATGGGTAGAGAATGGGTGGAAATGGGAAAAACTAACCTTTCTGAGCAGGGCGGTGCTGTGTGGGAGGAGCCGGTGGGGTAGCGGCTCCAGGCCCATAGAAATGGCTCATTCATTCCCTTGGGCGCCTGGGCCCATCTCTTGTCTGGCAGGACACAGTGGTGGCGCTCCAGGCCCTGTCCCGATATGGAGCCTCTACTTACACCAAGAGCGGAGGAGCATCCACAGTGACCCTGCAATCCACAGGGAACTTTCAGACCCAGTTCCAGGTGGATCACACGAACCGTCTGCTGCTCCAGCGTGTGGCACTGCCAGAGGTGCCAGGAGACTACAGCACGGGGGTGACAGGAGAAGGATGTGTCTATGTGCAGGTGAGGGGCCCAGGGGCAGGGGGAGAGGGAGAGGCTGCTGCTGAGGGCGCCTGGCTCATCCTGGAGGTGGCAGGGTGAGGTGGGATGGGTAGGGGAGGGAAGGGAGAAAGAGATGGAGATAAGGATGAGAAAAGAGGAAAAGGTGTGAGGAGAGAGCATGTCCAGAGTTAGGGAATGGGGAGCTAGTGAGAGGAGGAAGGAGAAAGAGAAGACAAAGGAGGAAATGAGATGGACCGGGGGAAGGAGGCAGAGGAGATAAGCAGAGAGGAGATACGCACAGGCTCACATAGAACTGTGCATTCTCTTCCAGACCAGCCTGAGGTACAACGTGCTCCCCAAGCCAGAAGAGGCACCATTCGCGCTGGAGGTGCACACGGTCCCTGAGACATGTGACAGCCCCCAGGTCCACAGGACTTTTAGCATTGCCATAAACATCAGGTAACTCCCCTCACAGGCCCAGGCCTTCCAGAGCAGCCCTAGTTTAGGTGCCAACTTTCTAATGTGCCAAGGGGTGCTCCCCCCCAGGCTCTGCCCCCATTCCACCCCTTCACTGAAGGCCCCATCACTGCTCTGCCTCTTCCCACCCCCATCATGCCCCCGCCCGCCTCTTCCCACCCCATTCCACCCCCTCCCCCAAGCGCGCCCCAACCTTGCTCTGCCCCCTCTCCGCAGCTCCTCCTGGACGCTTCAGGGCAGGAGGCACTGGGGAGAGGGAGAGGCGCTGATAGGGGGGCTGCCGGTGGGTGCTAAGCACCCATCAGTTTTTTTCTGTGGATGCTCCAGCCCCGGAGCACCCATGGAGTCAGCGCCTTTGAGCCCTACGGCTGGGGATGGGTCACTCCAGGAGATTGCAGGTGGACAAGCAGGTGGGGTGGGAGATGCTACAGATCGGGGGAGTGTGCACCTGTGCCAATCAGAGTTGAGGTGCATCAGCTCTGTGCTGAGATGTATTAAACCTTGTTTCATTTCCTGCTTGGTCTCCCAGTTACACAGGGAAACGCCCCGTCTCCAACATGGTCATCGTTGACGTTAAGATGCTGTCAGGATTCATCCCTGTGAAGTCATCAGTGAGGAAGGTAACAGCCTGTTCTGTGTATGGGCTATAGCCTCTCCAGAGCCCCTTGCCTTCAGCCCCACCTGAGAGGTATCTGGCCCCCAGTGGGCTCCAATTCCTGACCCCACATATTATGGGTGCAGCCTGGTCTCATCTGCAGCAGTAGGGCCCCCCATGTCGTCTGTTTCTCTTCTTTTCCACTGGAATCCTGAAGGGTCTGAGAGTCCCCACCCCACTTCTGTCACAGGGGCCAGTTCAGATCAGCCTTTCACCTGCAGATTTCCCAGCTGCAGGATCTGCAGTGTAGACAGCAGCTCCTTCCATGTCTGACTCCAGCCTGGGCTTATGGAGACCTTGTGCAGTGACCCCGGCATTGCAGACAGTGTTAGCCAGTCTAAGACCTAGAGAATGAGGAAGAACTATTAGGTCTGTTTGACTGAGGCTGGGTATACTGGAATTGGTGCTGCCTCTGATTGTGGTCCAGCCCCTCAGATGCACTTGACACCTCAGTCCACCAATTGGGTGGGGACACATACTACACCTCTGCCCTGACAGCCCCAGGGGAAAAAGCTCCCGGTGGTTCTCCATCACTGACCATTTTTAAATCGAGATTGGATGTTTGTCTTTGTCTAAAAGATCTGCTCTAGGAATTCTTTTGGGGAAGTTCTCTGGCCTGTGTTACACACATAGGCGTAATTTCACTTCGGTATTTGTGGCAGGGGGTGGGGGCAGCTCCAGTCAGGGCAATGGGGCTGCGCATGTAATGGGGTGGTGTGGGGGCAAATTCCACACCTGCCTAAGGATTGCAGTTTGGGGGGACAACACCCCCCAGTGTCCCCAAACTACACCCATGGTTATACAGGAGGTGAGATTACATGATCACAATGGTCCTCCTGGGTTTGGACTCCATGAATTTGTGGAAGCATCCCATTGCTTAGGGCTCTGGGGTGGTTCGAAGGGGGGCTCAGTTACATCCTGCTTCTCTCCCTTGGCTGCTGGCAGCTGGAAGGACATCACCACATCCACCGCACAGAACTGAGCACCAACCACGTGCTGCTCTACATGGAGCAGGTGAGTGGCTGCACGGGGCCGGAATGGGCCAGGAAGAGTCACCCCCAATGTACTCCCAATAGAAGTGCCCAGGGGAGGGGATCTCCCAAGCCTCAGCTTGGAAGGACAAACCCATGTATTCCTGCCCAGTGTTTCCCTTCAGCACTTCCCCAACACAGAGCCAGGGCCCTGATCTCCCCCCACCTACGGGTATCAGGGACGGCGGCTCATACCCTGGGGTTGGGCAGGGCTTATCCCACCTTCCTCAGGGCCTGAATCCCTGCCAGGCCCTGCAGCCAAGGGGGGCAGATGCTGGACCTGCAGGATCATGGGGGGCACCGATGGGGGGAGGAGATGAGGAACGAGAGGGTGAAGTGGCTCAGAGCTTCCTGAGCCTCGTCTGTTTCCTTCTCAGGTGAGCAATGTGACTCTGAGCTTCTCCTTCGCGGTGGAACAGGACTTCCCCGTGCAGAGCCTGAAGCCGACGGTGGTGAAAGTCTACGATTACTATGAGACAGGTGTGTGTGCGGGTGGGGCTAGCAGCAGTGGAGGCTGGTGGGCCTGTCATAAGGGGGGAGAAGTCACATTCAGAGCCACAGTGAACCTGCTGGGATATGGGATTGAGCATCTCCCTGCTCCAGGATGAGACTGCGGGGCACACAGGGTTTACATGCTAGGGATCATCCTGCACTGACCTCATGCTCGCACCATGGGAGTCTCTGAAGCCCCAGACCCCTCGGTCTGCTAATCCACGTAGGTTAGAGCCAAAGGGATCTAGGAGGGTCCTGGGTTCAGATCCTGCCCTGGGTGTGACCTGGGGGAGGCACATTCACTCCTCTGTTCCCAGCTAGGAAATTGGGGTGACAAAGCCAGAGCCCAATGGCAACTCCAGTGGTCGTGTGTCAGGCAAGGTGCAAACGGACATAGGGCACTTGGCACAGACTCACTGGAGATGCCTGTTGTGCTGTAGCCTTGTGGTAACCTTTGCCTTCCTCCCATGGAGCCCAGCTGAGGTTCCTTCAGTGCCCTTGGAGACAGGGCTCCCTCCTCTCCTGCCTGAGATCTCTGGTGCGGTGCCAGCTTTCTGCTGCAGGGCCTGGTGGAAGTGTGAGGAGTCTTGGTTGGGTCTCACACAGCCCTGATCACATCTCCCTTCCCTTGTGTCTTCCAGATGAATTTGCCATTGCTGAGTACAGCGCCCCCTGCAGCAAAGG
>NW_027056276.1:0-5802 GCF_011386835.1 Chrysemys picta bellii
AGTAGCCTCTGTGATAAGCAATATCTATATAACCTTTAGGGCTAATCCAGGCCAAGCACTGGGGATCTTTTGCTTGTGTGATCCTTGCCCCTCAGACTCCAAGCAGCATAAAAATACAGTTCCTCCTTATTAGGGCTTTTTGTCTCTTTGCCCCTTCTCTGAGTTGCAAATTCAGTCATTGGGAGTAATTCAGTGGCCCGTCTCCTCTTCTTGGTGGAGGGGGAACAATCAACTGATGTTCCACAATGGTTTGTCCGGTGTTGATGGGCCGCCTTTTGTGTCAGACTGGTATTTCACACTCGATGATGCTTCTTTTCTGTCTGGTGATTCACAGTTACAGAGCAAACACTAAATATTACCTTAGAACATGGGATACGATATTAGAAGTGAGATTAACGCCTGCAGCTGCTTACAAGGATTCCGTAAAGTCTAAACACTGAACACATTTTTATAACTCTAATGCCTAGTTTAACAATACTAATACATAGGTGAGCAAAAAATGGCTGTTATTTTCCACACACGAAAAAATAAGGAAAAATGGGAACATCATTTTTTTACACATATTTTTTGTGGATTTTTAAAATTTTCATCCAAAATAAAAAAAGTGTTTTTTTTTTCAGTTTTCCAACAACCCCGCCCCCCAGAAACTGTTGATGGAAACAGTTTTTTTATGAGAATTTCCATTGAGTCAAAATAAAATCTTTGAGAAAATTGTTGTGACCAGCTCTAAGGCCGATCCTTTGAAAGGCTGGGAGCTTCGCAGTGATGGTGGAGCAGAAAATGACACGCTGGAGTTGTGATGTGACCCCTCAAACATGCTTCAGACATGGAACTTTCCATTCCCACCCTGCCCACCATAACCGATTTGGGTGTCTGATTGCACCAGTGTAGCTGGAGGGGAAAGTGTCCCAGGGTGTGTCTAAATTGCAGTGGGAGGTGTAATTTCCAGGTCTGACAGACACACACATGCTAGCTTTGATCAAGAGCTAGTGCGCTAAAAAGAGAAGTGTAGCTGTTGCAGCATGGATGGGGGGTTGGGACCCTATGTATGTACTTGGGAGGCTAGTCTGTCATGCCCTCACTGCTACACTTCTATTTTTAGCACACTAGCTTGATCACAGGTAGTGCAGTGTACATACATCTACCCAAGCTGGAAATTACACCTCCAGCGGCAGTGTTGACCTACCCTCAGAGATGGAAGCATCAGGCTGGTATTGGTGCATTATATCTATGTTAATCAGTTGTACTCACACCACCCAGGACACGCAAGGGTACTGGACTCAGGTTACCCTGTCATGGCTGAGACCCTTCCAGCAGCGGTGGAGACAGTTCGAAAGTATTTCCCAGAGACATGGATTTGGGATTTAGTGCCTTTGACGTGAGTAGCTGGTTGTTGCTGTTTGAACATTCCCTTATTTTTTGTGATGATAATATGAATTCCTGATGGTTACTGAGCCTCTTTCATCATCCCAAAGTGCTTTTCACACTCTGTGTGTGCAGAAATCACTCAGCCACCTGCGGGCTGTTCCCCAATGGCAGATGTTTACAGTGCAGAACAACACTGCACTAACATCTAGAAAGGAAAGTGAAAAAGAGCCCCATTTCCAATTGAAATTGCAGGGGGAATCTAAGCATTTGGATTGTAATGACCCAGGGTGAGCCCCCCTCTTCTTCTTAAAAGGGTTGTGGGGTCTTTAATTATCACAGGTTGTCAAAATATCAGCTGTATGTGTTATCTGAAAGACAGCACCTCCTCTGGCACAACACCTCCCACCACAATGGGCTCAGTGCTAATTCAGAGGGGAGAGCACCCCCTACTGAGTCCCCACATCACTCCCTGAAGCACTGCATCAGACTTGAGCATTGAGCTCAGTGTGGACTCAGAGGGGAGAGCATTATCTACTGAGTTCCCCACATCACTCTCCGGAACACTTGGGTTTTCCTTCAGTGTCTGACCAGGCTGTGATCACGATCCTATCTCTCTTTTTGTCACCAGCTCCAGTGGAAGTGCTGAATTGCCCTTGACAATCCCTGATACCATCACAGAATGGAAAGCTAATGCATTCTGCACCTCAAGTGACACTGGCTTTGGCCTGTCCCCAACCGCGTCCCTCAGAGCTTTCCAACCCTTCTTCGTGGAGCTCACCCTGCCCTACTCCGTGGTGCGTGGCGAGGCCTTCACGCTAAAGGCCACTGTCTTCAATTACCTGACCCGCTGCATCAGGGTAAGAGACACTCACACCATCCCCGTGCAACCAAACCCACAGGCCACACTTCTCTGCTTCACAAACTCCTGTGTCTGTAGCTCTTTTTAGCCCCCGGTCTCCCTGCAGCCCCGTCCTCCCCAAAAACATGTGCACCCAAGCCTCTATGCTCCTATAACTCCCAAGCACCCCAAAGCCCCATAACTCCAAATCTCTACACCCCTGTAACCATCTACACTTCTAAACCCATGTGTTCCCTCAACCCCCTCTGTCCCTTATAGTACCACAAACCCTGTTCTGCCCAATTCTCTGCACATCCCATCTGCCGTACTGTCTGCATCTCTAGTTACTACTAATTTCCCTGGCCCCCTCCCTGATGACAGCTCTCTGGACAATTGACAGGTCAGCATCTCACTGGCTTCATCTGCTGACTTCCGAGCTACCCCTGTGGAGAAGGAAGAGGACTCTTATTGTCTCTGTGTGAATGGAAGAAAAACGGTGTCCTGGACTGTGACCCCAATATCTCTGGGTAAGAAGCATTCTAGCTCTGATATGTTTGGGGGCCAGATAGGGTGGCACAGAAATTTCAGGGGGCAGGGACCTGGTAGCTCAAATATCTGTTGGTAGGGGATTCAACTTCCCCAAGACCCTTCTTTGGGGTGTTTTACTCCCATGCTTGGTTGGAGAGTGATAAGCTCCTCCTCAGACAAGACAGAGAACCCTAGATGGTTTTCAGCTGTTGGACCCCTCCATTCAAAAGACACTGTCTGTACAGTGAGGATCTCCATCAACATACTGCTCTCTAACACACCAGTGAAAGATGAGAGCTGGCTGGGTCTCTTCTTTCAGCAAGAAAAGCAGGTTATAGTCCTTGGTTCTCACTTGGGCCAGGACAGTCATCCAGAATGAGGGTGATTTGTGATGAGACTGGAAGCCTGAGATACAATTATCACCCACCTGCTTCATACCTGCCCATATCACATAGCGGAGAAACCATTTAGTTGAAATACCCCATGGGAAACTTAAAGTCCTGGTTAAATGGCCATCCTGATTAAGAGAAGAGCCCATCTGAAAGAACTTAAATTGTTGTAAAATCCTGTGCTGATTTAGAGACAGGCATGAAGCCAATCCACTGATCCAAAAGAGCTTTGAACTCTGAGGTATGTGAAATCCAGCTCAGATCTGGATACAGCTTTGTGGTTTGAGATCATCTTGCCACTGAATACAAATACGAGTGTGACAATGAGATTCATTACCTTTCTCCTTTATTTGATCTTTGTTTCTTCTTTCATTCTTCATTTGGCAGCTTTGTTAGTAATGAATCAGAGCTTAGCATTTCTCAAAGCCTCCCTGAAGTGTCTAGCTCCCCACTGAGCTCTTATTATAGCCCTGGTATCTGGCTGCTCAAAATCAGCAGACAGCCATTCCACCTCTGCCCTCCATCCCAGTGGAAATGTCTCCCTCTTTGCTTCACAGATATGAAGTGCACAGCAATCACCTATAACTATGGGGATATTTTTTTCACTGAGGTCTAAACTCATGAGTAGACAGCACCAGCGGCTTTTCAAGTGGCCAAAGGCACATTCAACTATTATTCTGCACCTGCTGAGCCTGTGGTTGAAGCACTCCTTGCCGCTGTAGAGGTAGCCAGTGTATGGCTTCATGAGCCAGGGGAGTAAAGTGTAGGCTGGATCTCCCAGGATCACTATTGGCATTTCAAAATCCCCATTGGTAATCCTCTGTTCTGGAAAGAGAGTCCCTGCTTGCAGCTTTTTGCATGTGTCATGCACCTTCTCTGACCATCCCGTGTTGATGTTGGTAAAACTTTCCCAGTGATCCACCATAGCTTGCATTACCATAGAAAAGTACCCCTTTCTTTTGATGTACTCCGGCAAGGTGGTCTGGTGCCAAAATAGGGATATGTGTGCCATCCGTTGTCTCACTGCAGCTCAGGAACCCCATCGCTGCAAAACCATCCACTATGTCTAGCACACTGCTGAGAGTCATAGTCTTATGTAGCAGGAAACGATGAATGGCCCTGCACACTTGGATGACAGCAACTTCCCACGGTGGATTTCCCACTCCAAATTGATTCCCAACTGATTGGTAGCAATCTGGTGTTGCAAGCTTTCACACAGCGATCGCCACTCACTTCTCCACTGTCTGTGCAGCTCTCATTTTGGTGTCAATGTGCCGGAGGGCTGGGGTGAGTTCTGCACACAGTTCCAGAAAAGTGGCCTTGCACATCCACAAGTTCTGCAGCCATTGCTTGTCATCCCATACCTGAAGAATGATGTGATCCCACCAGTCAGTGCTTGTTTCTCAGGCCCAGAACTAGCATGCCACCATCTGCAGCTGCTCCATCACTGCCAACAACAACCTTGAATTGTTTCTTTCCATGGTGCACGACAAGCTAGCCTGCAAGGAATTGTCATATTCCCCAGTGCTCCTCTTGAAACTCCGGAAATTCTGTGGGATCAGGTGTGTTGTGTTCACAATGCTCACCACAATAGTGCAGAGCTCTGCAGGATCCATGCTTCCCACTGAGATGGCGGATGCGCAGGTTTGCAGCATTTTTGAAAAGAGTGCAAACATTATGGGATGCAGATATTATTATGGGATGGAGAAAACTGCATCATGGGATGTTGAAACCATGTTCCCAATCACTCCTGCATGACTTTTTTGCCCCCATGATGCATTGCAAACCCTTCCCAAAATACTCTGTGCTAGATGGTGATGAGTTGCACAGTGCAATACTTACCCAGAGTGCACTGCTCGCTGCATCAGTGCAGGCACTGTTAGTGTGGACGCGCACTGCCGATACAAGGAGCACAGTGTGGACATTCAAAAGCGATTTAATTACTGCCGTGGCTGCACGTTGACCTAATTTAGGTCTATTTAATTTTGTAGTGTAGACATGCCCTTAATAAACTCCTGACTACCCTCCACTTAACTCCTTGGTTCTAGCCAATTGCGTCCCCAAGGAGCAGAATTTTTTCAAATACTATCCTAATTCAGCAGCTGTCATTGCCATTCACTGTCATTAGGCTAAAACCGTTTCCTGGGAAACATCTCAGGTGAGCACATCTGGAATAAGTGGTACTGACCCTGTTAAGTAATTTGTGGATCTGATGGAGAATTTAATTATTTCTTCCCCTCATGGCCCTGATGGGCTAAACGGGAGCATTAACTGTTTGCTTGACCCAGCTAGGGCTCTATGGATAGAATCATAGATTCATAGATTCTAAGGCCTGAAGGGGCTATAATGACCCTTTAGTCCTGTGTAACAGAGGCCATCGTCCTCAGCCAGAAATTGGAGCCATTACTCCCTGCACGCCTATCTGTCTTCCCCAATTCCTGCCAGGACTGGGAAGGCTGCTGCAGAGTGATCCTCATGTCTTGTCTGCACTGTTTTTTTTTTTGCACTATTGTTGTGCACTAGTGATGTAGCTGCTGATGTCACTGATGTAGCAGCACCAGAACAAACTCTTAGTGTAGACACACTAACTGGTGTAACCTGTGACTTGCACTAGTGCAACGTGCCCTGGTTTGAAATGAAAGTGTCAGAGTAGCCACCTAAAAGTTGGTGGCTGTACTC
>NW_027056277.1:0-5801 GCF_011386835.1 Chrysemys picta bellii
CCAGCCCCTGCCGGCCCCTACAAACCAACACACAAGACCAACAAGGACAGATGCAAATACAGGTACCTTCTCCTCCAACGAGAACTCCCTCTCAAACTCCCCTGTTAGCCGCCCTGTTTGTTTGCTTCCGCTGCTCGCAGCTGTACCGCTGCCCGGCTGGGCGGCCGCTTTTATGGGCCCCTTGATCAGCCAAGCCCCGCCCACTACTCAGGGCTCGGCCTCCCTCACAGCCCCCAGCCCCTGCCGGCCCCTACAAACCAACACACAAGACCAACAAGGACAGACGCAAATACAGGTACCTTCTCCTCCAACGAGAACTCCCTCTCAAACTCCCCTGTTAGCCGCCCTGTTTGTTTGCTTCCGCTGCTCGCAGCTGTACCGCTGCCCGGCTGGGCGGCCGCTTTTATGGGCCCCTTGATCAGCCAAGCCCCGCCCACTACTCAGGGCTCGGCCTCCCTCACAGCCCCCAGCCCCTGCCGACCCCTACAAACCAACACACAAGACCAACAAGGACAGATGCAAATACAGATACCTTCTCCTCCAATGAGAACTCCCTCTCAAACTCCCCTGTTAGCCGCCCTGTTTGTTTGCTTCCGCTGCTCGCAGCTGTACCGCTGCCCGGCTGGGCGGCCGCTTTTATGGGCCCCTTGATCAGCCAAGCCCCGCCCACTACTCAGGGCTCGGCCTCCCTCACAGCCCCCAGCCCCTGCCGGCCCCTACAAACCAACACACAAGACCAACAAGGACAGATGCAAATACAGGTACCTTCTCCTCCAACGAGAACTCCCTCTCAAACTCCCCTGTTAGCCGCCCTGTTTGTTTGCTTCCGCTGCTCGCAGCTGTACCGCTGCCTGGCTGGGTGGCCGCTTTTATGGGCCCCTTGATCAGCCAAGCCCCGCCCACTACTCAGGGCTCGGCCTCCCTCACAGCCCCCAGCCCCTGCCGGCCCCTACAAACCAACACACAAGACCAACAAGGACAGATGCAAATACAGGTACCTTCTCCTCCAACGAGAACTCCCTCTCAAACTCCCCTGTTAGCCGCCCTGTTTGTTTGCTTCCGCTGCTCGCAGCTGTAGCGCTGCCCGGCTGGGCGGCCGCTTTTATGGGCCCCTTGATCAGCCAAGCCCCGCCCACTACTCAGGGCTCGGCCTCCCTCACAGCCCCCAGCCCCTGCCGGCCCCTACAAACCAACACACAAGACCAACAAGGACAGATGCAAATACAGGTACCTTCTCCTCCAACGAGAACTCCCTCTCAAACTCCCCTGTTAGCCGCCCTGTTTGTTTGCTTCCGCTGCTCGCAGCTGTAGCGCTGCCCGGCTGGGCGGCCGCTTTTATGGGCCCCTTGATCAGCCAAGCCCCGCCCACTACTCAGGGCTCGGCCTCCCTCACAGCCCCCAGCCCCTGCCGGCCCCTACAAACCAACACACAAGACCAACAAGGACAGATGCAAATACAGGTACCTTCTCCTCCAATGAGAACTCCCTCTCAAACTCCCCTGTTAGCCGCCCTGTTTGTTTGCTTCCGCTGCTCGCAGCTGTAGCGCTGCCCGGCTGGGCGGCCGCTTTTATGGGCCCCTTGATCAGCCAAGCCCCGCCCAATACTCAGGGCTCGGCGTCCCTCACAGCCCCCAGCCCCTGCCGGCCCCTACAAACCAACACACAAGACCAACAAGGACAGATGCAAATACAGGTACCTTCTCCTCCAATGAGAACTCCCTCTCAAACTCCCCTGTTAGCCGCCCTGTTTGTTTGCTTCCGCTGCTCGCAGCTGTACCGCTGCCCGGCTGGGCGGCCGCTTTTATGGGCCCCTTGATCAGCCAAGCCCCGCCCACTACTCAGGGCTCGGCGTCCCTCACAGCCCCCAGCCCCTGCCGGCCCCTACAAACCAACACACAAGACCAACAAGGACAGATGCAAATACAGGTACCTTCTCCTCCAATGAGAACTCCCTCTCAAACTCCCCTGTTAGCCGCCCTGTTTGTTTGCTTCCGCTGCTCGCAGCTGTACCGCTGCCCGGCTGGGCGGCCGCTTTTATGGGCCCCTTGATCAGCCAAGCCCCGCCCAATACTCAGGGCTCGGCGTCCCTCACAGCCCCCAGCCCCTGCCGGCCCCTACAAACCAACACACAAGACCGACAAGGACAGATGCAAACACAGGTACCTTCTCCTCCAATGAGAACTCCCTCTCAAACTCCCCTGTTAGCCGCCCTGTTTGTTCGCTTCCGCTGCTCGCAGCTGTAGCGCTGCCTGGCTGGGCGGCCGCTTTTATGGGCCCCTTGATCAGCCAAGCCCCGCCCAATACTCAGGGCTCGGCGTCCCTCACAGCCCCCAGCCCCTGCCGGCCCCTACAAACCAACACACAAGACCGACAAGGACAGATGCAAACACAGGTACCTTCTCCTCCAATGAGAACTCCCTCTCAAACTCCCCTGTTAGCCGCCCTGTTTGTTCGCTTCCGCTGCTCGCAGCTGTAGCGCTGCCTGGCTGGGCGGCCGCTTTTATGGGCCCCTTGATCAGCCAAGCCCCGCCCAATACTCAGGGCTCGGCGTCCCTCACAGTCCCCAGCCCCTGCCGGCCCCTACAAACCAACACACAAGACCGACAAGGACAGATGCAAACACAGGCACCTTCTCCTCCAATGAGAACTCCCTCTCAAACTCCCCTGTTAGCCGCCCTGTTTGTTCGCTTCCGCTGCTCGCAGCTGTAGCGCTGCCTGGCTGGGCGGCCGCTTTTATGGGCCCCTTGATCAGCCAAGCCCCGCCCAATACTCAGGGCTCGGTGTCCCTCACAGCCCCCAGCCTCTGCCGGCCCCTACAAACCAACACACAAGACCGACAAGGACAGATGCAAACACAGGTACCTTCTCCTCCAATGAGAACTCCCTCTCAAACTCCCCTGTTAGCCGCCCTGTTTGTTCGCTTCCGCTGCTCGCAGCTGTAGCGCTGCCTGGCCGCTTTTATGGGCCCCTTGATCAGCCAAGCCCCGCCCACTACTCACGGCTCGGCGTCCCTCACAGCCCCCAGCCCCTGCCGGCCCCTACAAACCAACACACAAGACCAACAAGGACAGATGCAAATACAGGTACCTTCTCCTCCAATGAGAACTCCCTCTCAAACTCCCCTGTTAGCCGCCCTGTTTGTTTGCTCCCGCTGCTCGAAGCTGTACCGCTGCCCGGCCGCTTTTATGGGCCCCTTGATCAGCCAAGCCCCGCCCACTACTCAGGGCTCGGCGTCCCTCACAGCCCCCAGCCCCTGCCGGCCCCTACAAACCAACACACAAGACCAACAAGGACAGATGCAAATACAGGTACCTTCTCCTCCAATGAGAACTCCCTCTCAAACTCCCCTGTTAGCCGCCCTGTTTGTTTGCTTCCGCTGCTCGCAGCTGTACCGCTGCCCGGCCGCTTTTATGGGCCCCTTGATCAGCCAAGCCCCGCCCACTACTCAGGGCTCGGCGTCCCTCACAGCCCCCAGCCCCTGCCGGCCCCTACAAACCAACACACAAGACCAACAAGGACAGATGCAAATACAGGTACCTTCTCCTCCAATGAGAACTCCCTCTCAAACTCCCCTGTTAGCCGCCCTGTTTGTTTGCTTCCGCTGCTCGCAGCTGTACCGCTGCCCGGCCGCTTTTATGGGCCCCTTGATCAGCCGAGCCCCGCCCACTACTCAGGGCTCGGCCTCCCTCACAGCCCCCAGCCCCTGCCGGCCCCTACAAACCAACACACAAGACCAACAAGGACAGATGCAAATACAGGTACCTTCTCCTCCAATGAGAACTCCCTCTCAAACTCCCCTGTTAGCCGCCCTGTTTGTTTGCTTCCGCTGCTCGCAGCTGTACCGCTGCCCGGCTGGGCGGCCGCTTTTATGGGCCCCTTGATCAGCCAAGCCCCGCCCACTACTCAGGGCTCGGCGTCCCTCACAGCCCCCAGCCCCTGCCGGCCCCTACAAACCAACACACAAGACCAACAAGGACAGATGCAAATACAGGTACCTTCTCCTCCAATGAGAACACCCTCTCAAACTCCCCTGTTAGCCGCCCTGTTTGTTTGCTTCCGCTGCTCGCAGCTGTACCGCTGCCCGGCCGCTTTTATGGGCCCCTTGATCAGCCGAGCCCCGCCCACTACTCAGGGCTCGGCGTCCCTCACAGCCCCCAGCCTCTGCCGGCCCCTACAAACCAACACACAAGACCAACAAGGACAGATGCAAATACAGGTACCTTCTCCTCCAATGAGAACTCCCTCTCAAACTCCCCTGTTAGCCGCCCTGTTTGTTTGCTTCCGCTGCTCGCAGCTGTACCGCTGCCCGGCCGCTTTTATGGGCCCCTTGATCAGCCAAGCCCCGCCCACTACTCAGGGCTCGGCGTCCCTCACAGCCCCCAGCCCCTGCCGGCCCCTACAAACCAACACACAAGACCAACAAGGACAGATGCAAATACAGGTACCTTCTCCTCCAATGAGAACTCCCTCTCAAACTCCCCTGTTAGCCGCCCTGTTTGTTTGCTTCCGCTGCTCGCAGCTGTACCGCTGCCCGGCCGCTTTTATGGGCCCCTTGATCAGCCAAGCCCCGCCCACTACTCAGGGCTCGGCGTCCCTCACAGCCCCCAGCCCCTGCCGGCCCCTACAAACCAACACACAAGACCAACAAGGACAGATGCAAATACAGGTACCTTCTCCTCCAATGAGAACTCCCTCTCAAACTCCCCTGTTAGCCGCCCTGTTTGTTTGCTTCCGCTGCTCGCAGCTGTACCGCTGCCCGGCCGCTTTTATGGGCCCCTTGATCAGCCAAGCCCCGCCCACTACTCAGGGCTCGGCCTCCCTCACAGCCCCCAGCCCCTGCCGGCCCCTACAAACCAACACACAAGACCAGCAAGGACAGATGCAAATACAGGTACCTTCTCCTCCAATGAGAACTCCCTCTCAAACTCCCCTGTTAGCCGCCCTGTTTGTTTGCTTCCTCTGCTCGCAGCTGTACCGCTGCCCGGCTGGGCGGCCGCTTTTATGGGCCCCTTGATCAGCCAAGCCCCGCCCACTACTCAGGGCTCGGCCTCCCTCACAGCCCCCAGCCCCTGCCGGCCCCTACAAACCAACACACAAGACCAACAAGAACAGACGCAAATAAAGGTACCTTCTCCTCCAATGAGAACTCCCTCCCAAACTCCCCTGTTAGCCGCCCTGTTTGTTTGCTTCCGCTGCTCGCAGCTGTACCGCTGCCCAGCTGGGCGGCCGCTTTTATGGGCCCCTTGATCAGCCAAGCCCCGCCCACTACTCAGGGCTCGGCCTCCCTCACAGCCCCCAGCCCCTGCCGGCCCCTACAAACCAACACACAAGACCAACAAGGACAGACGCAAATACAGGTACCTTCTCCTCCAATGAGAACTCCCTCTCAAACTCCCCTGTTAGCCGCCCTGTTTGTTTGCTTCCGCTGCTCGCAGCTGTACCGCTGCCCGACTGGGCGGCCGCTTTTATGGGCCCCTTGATCAGCCAAGCCCCGCCCACTACTCAGGGCTCGGCCTCCCTCACAGCCCCCAGCCCCTGCCGGCCCCTACAAACCAACACACAAGACCAACAAGGACAGACGCAAATACAGGTACCTTCTCCTCCAACGAGAACTCCCTCTCAAACTCCCCTGTTAGCCGCCCTGTTTGTTTGCTTCCGCTGCTCGCAGCTGTACCGCTGCCCGGCTGGGCAGCCGCTTTTATGGGCCCCTTGATCAGCCAAGCCCCGCCCACTACTCAGGGCTCGGCCTCCCTCACAGCCCCCAGCCCCTGCCGGCCCCTACAAACCAACACACAAGACCA
>NW_027056278.1:0-5798 GCF_011386835.1 Chrysemys picta bellii
CACAAGTCTGTCATTCAATGACAGACCTGCGGGTGGCTATATTACAACAGAAAAACTTCAAAAACAGACTCCAAGGAGAGACTGCTGAGCTGGAATTGATATGCAAACTAGACACAATCAACTCAGGATTGAATAAGGACTGGGAATGGCTGAGCCATTACAAACATTGAATCTATCTCCCCTTGTAAGTATTCTCACACTTCTTATCAAACTGTCTGTACTGGGCTATCTTGATTATCACTTCAAAAGTTTTTTTTTTCTCTTACTTAATTGGCCTCTCAGAGTTGGTAAGACAACTCCCACCTGTTTATGCTCTCTGTATGTGTGTATATATATCTCCTCAATATTTATTCCACTCTATATGCATCTGAATAAGTGGGCTGTAGTCCACGAAAGCTTATGCTCTAATAAATTTGTTAGTCTCTAAGGTGCCACAAGTACTCCTGTTCTTAGAGCACAAGTGCTAAGAATGTGTGGCTGGCAGAGCATGGCTCCTTCCTGACGTAACAGCCGCAGTGCTAGGATTCTGTTTTAGTACCAGGGAGAGCTGCTTGCACAGATTCATGATTAGTTGTAGCCAAATCTTTTCCATCTAATGGCTATTTCATAACCTGTTGGAAAACAGCCTGAGGCCTCACCATCATGCTTAGCTTATCCCCATTTCAAAAAGCACCATCAGCATTTTCATCTGAGCTGGAATGTCCATTGTTGTCTGAAGCAGAAGGGAGAAGGAGGGTAGGGAAAAGGAGTTGAACTATTTGCTCCCCTCTTGCCCTGTTTGTACCAGGCTGTACCTGTTCCATGGAAGAACATAGGATTTACCTTTCTAGTGTTGTAACAGGTTGGCACTTTTGAAAAGCACTAAATAAACTTGTAAAAAGAAAGAAGAAAGAGACAAATGGCCCTGTACTGAAACTATGAATGAAGAAATCTTGGAAGTGGTACAAGAAACTGTCAAAATGGCCAGAGTGTTGTTTTTTTTAAGCTCAAGCATAAGAATGTAAAATAAAATAGATTTTAAAAAGCATCCTGATTTAAACATAAAGAAGCATTTGTAAATCAGCACCAGAAAATCAGAATAAACAAGAATTATAATGAACTCAAGGGGTTTGAAGAAAACAAATGTTTCCTACTTGAAAGCAAAGCAGGGGAAAAAAAAACATTAAACTATTAGACATGGGAATAAAATAAGTGACCAAGCATAGATTACTAGAACTGCAGCAATAACATCCTCCAAGGCAGTCATTAATTCTTTGAACACTAGCCATGCTGGCATACTAGTACGATGAACCCATGACATTCTTAATAAAAGCACCCTGTTTAAGTAGAATTGGAAGACAGAGAAACAGGGGAAAGTTCACTCTCATATTGCCTCTGAATATGGAAATGGTAGTGACAATAAACTGGAAACATTAGAAGGTGGTAAAAATGTACTCTGCATCAACCCACTCTGCACCAACCCCAGTGAGGTGTAAAGAGATTGACATAGGAAAATATTGGGAGTCTATCTCTACTTTGTTCACTTGCAATGCATCATCTATGGCTCTAGATGCATGCATAAAGTGTATTAGTCTAATCCAGGCAAATTGGAACCAATGACCACATCTAAATCCAACCAAACTAAAACTTCTCCAACACTCATTCCCATTAGCTGTGCAGCCACTCTAGACAAAGCCTGAGAAAATAGATAAAATGTGCAACATGACATCAGTGTCAACAAATTCAGGGTGTAGCAGACTAGTTGGGAAAGTTTTGTTCCAGAGTTGAAGGCCTTTCACTGAAAATACTGCCTTCAGCCCTCTCCCATTTAAATCTGGGATCTCTGCCCCTCAGCTGAACTTAATAGCCCCGGTATTCCATAAGGAAAGAGACACACTAAATACCCAATCTTCAAGGGTTTTATAGCAGGGGAAAAAAGATGGCACATGGATTATGTACAAGAACAAAATGCATGAGGATACAAATTCATAGCTATTAAATACTCTGCTGTTCAATGAACCTTGATGAATTTAATTATTTTCTGCACTCCAGATGCTCTGAAAAGGCCCCCTCCTATATTTGAAAGAAGTTTGCAATCATAACATTACACTAACATTAATTGTCTTCAATATTTAAATTGGTTAGTGAAAGGAACAGGTTTTTAGCCCTGACAGAATTTTTGCTGATATACTTATGACAGCCATGAAAATTATTGACCATATTGCCTACTGGAGACACATGTTGAGCACTGCAAACACGCCATCTGTTGGAGCTGATCCTGCTCTCCTTATAGAGGACAAAAATTAATGTTTAAGTGGATTCACTAAAGGTGGTGAATCAATGATTCCCATCTATCTGGCAAAGGCCTGCTCTCCCCCATATGAATGACCCTGGTCAGAGACCTCCACAAGGTACAGGGATGGCAACCCATTTAAGCACTCTAGACAAACAGAGATCGAGGGAAGGGATTTTCCCCCTATTGAAGATGAATGAATGAATGAATGAATGAATGAATGAAATAGAAACTAAGGCTAGACATTCACCTGCTCTGGTAGTGCAAAAGGGTTGGAAAGCCAACTTTCTAAAGCTTCCCCTAGGGTAGCACTTTCTCATAAAAGTGAGGAGGGGCACAATTTTCAAGTGTCTATGTTGTTAGGAGACTCTGTCATTTTCAAAAGTCAATTAGGTACTCAAGAGCCTAAGTCCCTTTGGCTTTCAATGAGACAGGTGCCTAGGCCCACATTTTAAAAGGTATTTAGGCATTCCTGGGCTCAGCATTGCTGCAGGTAATTGATTTAGGAGCCTAAATCACATTTGAAAAGGCTTTTTTAGGAGCCAAAATTCCTCTGTCTATGGGATTTTGGCTCCTAAGGACCTAAATATCCTTTGAAAATGAGATTTAGGCTCCTAAATCAGTTAGGTGTTGCTATGCTGAGCACAGTAAGGCCTAAATACCTTTAAATATCTGAGCCCTAAGGCCAGAGGGTATGTCTACACTACGGGATTAATCTGAATTTATATAATTCGAATTTGGGAAACAGATTGTATAAAGTCGAAATGTATGCGGCCGCACTAAGCACATTAATTCGGCGGTGTGCGTCCAAGTACCGGGGCTAGCGTCGATTTCTGCAGCGTTGCACTCTGGGTAGCTATCCCATAGATATCCCATAGTTCCCGCAGTCTCCCGCGCCCATTGGAATTCTGGGTTGAGATCCCAGTGCCTGATGGGACAAAAAACATCGTCGCAGGTGGTTCTGGGTACAGCCTCACCTCCTCCCTCCCTCCCTCCCTCCATGCATGAAAGCAACGGACGGCAGACAACCATTTCGCGCCTTTTTTCCTGGGTGAACACTGCAGACTCCATACCACGGCAAGCATGGAGCCCGCTCAGCTCAAGACAGCAGTCATGAACATTGTAAACACCTCGCGCGTTCTCGTGGAGTTTATACTGAGCCAGGACCAGAAAAACGAGGCAAGGAGGCAGCGGCGGCGGCAGCGCAGTGACAAGCACGATGAGGACATGGACATGGACACGGACACAGAATTCTGTGAAACCACGGGCCCCGGTGCTTTGGAGATCATGTTGTTAATGGGGCAGGTTCTATCCATGGAACGCCGATTCTGGGCAAGGGAAACAAGCACAGACTGGTGGGACCGCATAGTGTTGCAGGTCTGGGACAATTCCCAGTGGCTGCGGAACTTTCGCATGCGTAAGGGCACTTTCATGGAACTTTGTGATTTGCTGTCCCCAGCCCTGAAACGCCAGAATACCAAGATGAGAGCAGCCCTCACAGTTGAGAAGCGCGTGGCGATAGCCCTGTGGAAGCTTGCAACGCCAGACAGCTACTGGTCAGTCGGGAATCAATTTGGAGTGGGCAAATCTACGGTGGGGGCTGCTGTGATGCAAGTAGCCAAAGCAATCACTCAGGTGCTGCTACGAAAGTTAGTGACTCTGGGAAATGTGCAGGCCATAGTGGATGGCTTTGCTGCAATGGGATTCCCTAACTGTGGTGGGGCGATAGATGGAATCCATATCCCTATCTTGGCACCGGAGCACCAAGCCACCGAGTACATAAACCGCAAGGGGTACTTTTCAATGGTGCTGCAAGCACTTGTGGATCACAAGGGACGTTTCACCAACATCAACGCGGGCTGGGCGGGAAGGGTTCATGACGCTCGCGTCTTCAGGAACACTAGTCTGTTTAAAGGGCTGCAGCAAGGGACTTACTTTCCGGACCAGAAAATAACCGTTGGGGATGTTGAAATGCCAATAGTTATTCTTGGGGACCCAGCCTACCCCTTAATGCCATGGCTCATGAAGCCATACACAGGCAGCCTGGTCAGGAGTCAGGAGCTGTTCAACTACAGGCTGAGCAAGTGCAGAATGGTGGTAGAATGTGCATTTGGCCGTTTAAAAGGTCGCTGGCGTTCATTATTGACTCGCTCTGACCTCAGCCAAAGAAATCTCCCCATTGTTATTTCTGCTTGCTGCGTGCTCCACAATCTCTGTGAAAGTAAGGGGGAGACCTTTATGGCGGGGTGGGAGGCTGAGGCAAATCGCCTGGCTGCTGATTACGCGCAGCCAGACACCAGGGCGATTAGAAGAGCACACCAGGAAGCTCTGTGCATCAGAGAAGCTTTGAAAACCAGTTTCATGACTGGCCAGGCTACAGTGTGAAATATCTGTTTGTTTCTCCTTCATGAAAACCTGCCCCCTTTATTGACTCATTTTCTGTAAGGAACCCACCCTCCCCCTTCCCCCAGCTTGCTTTCAAACCAAATAAAGTCACTATCATTTAAAAATCATGTATTCTTTATTAATAGATTAGAAAAAGAGGGAGGGAACCCGGGTGGGATTTGGGAGGAGGATAGGTGGGAAGGAAAAGGCCACTAAAAAAAGGTTAAAAAAATGACAGCCTTTTGCTTGGGCTGTCCACTGGGGTGGAATGGGAAGGTGTACAGAGCCTCCCCCCCCCCGTGTTCTTACACGTCTGGGTGAGGAGGATACGGAACATGGGGAGGGGGGTACAGGGGCTGTAGCGGCAGTCTGTTTTCCTGCAGCCGTTCCTGAAGCTCCACCAGACGCCGGAGCATGTCTGTTTGCTCACGCAGCAGCCCCAGCGTTGCATCCTGCCTCCTCTGATCTTCCTGCCACCACCTCTCATCTCGAGCGTCTCTCCTGTCCTCACGTTGGTCCCTCCTGTCCTCACGTTGGTCCCTCCTGTCCTCACGTTGGTCCCTCCTGTCCTCACGTTCACTGGCTTCTTTCCTATACTTTGAAACCGTTTCCTTCCACTCATTCAGATGAGCTCTGTCACTGCGGCTGGATTCCATAATTTCTGCAAACATCTCGTCTCGCATCTTCTTCTTATGACGCCTTATCTGTGATAGTCTTCGGGATGGAGGAAGGAGGCTTGAGGAATTTGCAGCTGCTGTAGGGAGGGGAAAAAAAGAGAGAATTGTTTAAAAAGATACATTTTGCAGAACAATGCTTATACTCTTTCACTGTGACCAACGCTATTCACATTACATAGCACATGTGATTTCTGTGCAAGGTCGCATTTTGCCTCTTAATACTGAGTGCCTGTGGCTTTGCTGCTAGAGATCACAGGTCCGGGCAACAGAATTCGGCTTGCATGCGGCCATGGTAAGCCATTGTCTTACGGCTTCTGCGCCCTCCTTTCCCACATACCAAGCAAAGCCCGTAGAGTGCTGCGGTTTTTCTGTTAACATTCAGCAGCAGCAGAAAACAAACTAACCAGCCCACCCCCCCCCTCCCGCCATGAATTCTCTGGGATGATTGCTGTACCCCTCCCCCC
>NW_027056279.1:0-5797 GCF_011386835.1 Chrysemys picta bellii
TCAGAGTTAGGGAAACTGGGGCTAAACTTGCCACAGGATGGGAAGTGGGGTCTCTGGGAAGCACTGGTGAGACCCCCAAACACATATCCTGGCCTCTCTCATTCACATCCCACTGCAGGCAATTAGCAAGGATTCATGGCAGGATGACAGCTGGCTCTTCTATCCATGACTTTAGCATGATCTACCTGCACTTGGGCGGTGTCCTTATCCATGTCCAGGGTGAAGACGGCGTGCAGGGCAGCTCGGAGGAGGTGGGTCTCCAGCTCTGGCTCCACGGCAGGTGTCATGGTGCTGGCAAGAGAGAGGAGCCGGTATTAGACTGTGCAGTGCGGGGATGGGACTGGCACCAACACGCAGGTGAAACTGCAGGGAAATAGGCACAGGCTGGCAAGAAGGGAAACTGAGGCACCGAGCCAGGGAATGACAAAGCCAAGGTTTCTCAGACAGACAGTGGCAGGGCAGGAATAGCACCTGTTCCCTGGACCCTGCTGCCCCTCCTGTATCTGATCCTGGGAGTGAGCCTCTCCCCAAAGCCAACTCCTTCAGGAGCCCATAGCAAAGAGACCCCCCCAGACTGTCCTGGACTCCCTGAGAGGTGCCTCCCCCCAACTGGAGCACCAAGGACCAAAGTGGCAGCATCTAGTGTCAGTGGGGTTCATGTGGCTCAGGCCAAACCCCTGGGCTGGGGACCCGCCCGCATAGCACTGATCGAGGGCCTGGGCCCAGGGTGTTCACAGCCCCGCCTTCACCTCTCCCTGAGCCCAGCCTGACTCCTCACCTGGAACAAAGCTGCGGCGCCCATCGGCCTCGCTGCTGCCCGAGTCCCAGTCACTGCTGCTCTCCCATGGGGAGCGGGCTGAGCTGCTGGTGGTGGGACAGGGATCCTCCACCTCCTGCCCTGGGGAGGCTGGAAGGTCCTCACTGACCGGGCAGGGCGATGCCTCCTGCTGGGAATCAGGGCTGGGCTCCTGGGGCCGCTGCTGCCCACACAACATGCCCCAGAGTCACCCTGCCCGGCTCCCCTCCTGCGCTGGGTCCTGCCTGCCCAGCCGCATCCTGGCCCAGCTCCATTTCGACCTGGCCTCTCCCACCTCGGCGCCTGCGCTGGGAGCGGGTTTTCTCCGCCAGAAGGCTGGGCACTTCCACCTCCTGGCCTGGCCGGGAGCTCCTTCCCCGCCAGTGGGGACGGAGGAGCCGCTCTGCTCCGGGGGAAGATGGCAGCTGCTTCCCTCAGGCTCTGGGGCCACCTGCAGAGCCTTCTTCCGAACATCCTCAGGAGCCTGGCCATCCTGGAACCGAGCGGGGAGCGGGTGTGAGTCTGGGGTCAAGGCAGCCTCTCACTAACCAGCCTGTTTGGTCCCTCCCCATCCCTGCCCCAGCCAGAGCAGCTCCTCCTCCCCCACAGGGGTGCATGTAATGCAATCTACACGCACTGGCAGGAGTTCATTGCATGATCTGCTTCCTGCTGTTTGGTTCTGGGCTGTTGGAGTACGGGCTTGCAACCATCTGTGCACACATATTATACTAATTGCATCTAGACCACATCTCCCTAGTTTGTTTGTGAGAATGTCCTTATTAACACCAAGATGGATCACATCTACTGTTTACCCACTTCCACTAGGCCCGTAACCCTGCCAAAGAAGGAGCTAGGATTGGTTTGGAATGATTTGTTCTTGACAAGTCCATGCTCACTAGTCCTAAGAACCGAATTGTCCTGTAGGTGCTGACAAACTGATTGTTTAATAAGGAGTTCCAGTATCTTTCCAGGTATGTTAATGGATGGGAAGACGTTCTTTTTCAGGGATCTCTGACGAGAACTGGGGCACAGCACTTAGTTTGTTGAGGCCATAAAATGGAGACAGGCACCTCTTCTCTTCTCCCAGCACCCCAGATACCTAAAAGGGTGGGATTCACATCCCTCAATGGGCTTTAAAAAAGACAATGGTTACAATGTGGCCCCAACCATTTCTGGTTTCTGCAGACTAGATGTTTTAGCAAAGTTTAGAATTCCTTGGTGCTCAACACCGTGAAACTCCCCTTTCTCCTTCACAAAGGGCTTTAACGCCCCTTATCTCACCCAGGCTCTCGACTGCCCAAAGTTGGAGAATTGTCCCTGTTCCCACTGCAGAGCACCCCCCACGACACACACACAGAGTCCTCCTGGTGGTGGGAGGGGAACAGAGGAAAGGACAGAAGACGTAAGAGATGAAGAGAAAGGAGGGAGGGATGGAGGAAAAGGTAAAACAAAAAGGACAAACCCTAATGTCCCCAGTGATTCTAAGGGACAAAATCCCAGGTGGGGAATAAAATTCGACCACCTTAAGCTAGTGTTTTCCATGCCTAGAATTCAGCTGGCGCCAGATGCATCAGACTGAACAGGTTCCAAACCTCTCGGAGGCTCTTACCTTCTAAACAGGGATGTCTGTTTTCTAGTAAAATCAGGAAAAAGAAAAGAGAAAACTCAAAAGAGGTTCCTCCTGGCGCTCATGTACATGAACCTAAATACTCTCTCAGTCCTCAAAGAGAGACCTCGAGAAGGAGACTTGCTGAAGGAAAGCTACAGGGGACTCAGAGGTTTCCCTGGCCCTGCGCCCCTGTCCTGCCTGGCTGATGTCAGCATCTCTCTGTGAGGTTACCACCTCCCCAGCACCTTTGACCAATAGGCTGAAGTCCTGCAAAAGGCCTTTGTGATGTCACGGCCACACCCACTCCTCCCCTGCAGTGTTAATGTCCTGCCACAGGGCAGACACTTTGGAGGTTTGAGCTACACAAAGAGGAGACACTTAGATCTCAAAAATTAGATAAGATGTTTCAGTCTGAGCTAAGTAGTTGCTGCTCTTAACAATTGCAACATAATAAAATACAAATAAAATAGACTATTTCAGCCATTCTATTATGTCATAATCTGATCTGAGTAAACACAATAGGACACCTCATCTTATGCACTGCTCCTAGTGACACTCTCCAATAGATCCCCATCCTCCACCCGCCGGGAGGTAGGTAGGGGCGGATTGTTATCCCTACTTGAAAGAGGGAGAAGCTAAGGCTGAGAAAGGAGAATTGACTTGTCTTAGGTCACACAGCCAGTCCGTGGCAGAGTTGGGAATAGGACCCAAGAGCCCTGATTTTCAAACTAACCATCGGATCTTGAATTTCAGATATTGAATGATCTGAATAAAGTGCTCTCAAGTGAGTTCCAGACCAGCAAGAGTTCATAGTAATTATTCAGCAAGTATTTTAGGAGAACTGGAATGGTAGAGAAAATAATGAACTGCAGAGAAGCAGCAAAATTTGTCGAACATATGACTGGTTATGACTATTTACTTGGTCTTAAAAGAAAACAACAGGGACCTGAGTCTCCTCCCTGTCAATAACCCCCTGCTCAGCCAATCAGGGTAGAGACCGAGGGGCGGGAGGATGAGGGTTCTCACCAGAGAGCCCAAAGGATGGCCCAGGTCACCGCTGGGGATCACAGTCTGAGCACTATTTCAGCCCCACATTTTTCGGTGGACCTCCCACAATGGGAGTTGTAGAGCACCCCCACGACACACACACCCCTCCTGGTGGTGGGAGGGGAACAGGGAAAGGACAAAAGAAGTAAGAGATGAAGAGAAAGGAGGGAGGGATGGAGGAAAAGGTAAAAGAAAAAGGACAAACCTTAATGTCCCCAGAGATTCTAAGGGACAAAATCCCAGGTGGGGAATAAAATGTGACCACCTTAAGCTAGTGTTTTCCATGCCTAAAATTCAGCTGGCGCCAGATGCAGCAGAGTGAACAGGTTCCAAACCTCTCGGAGGCTCTTACCTTCTAAACAGGGACGTCAGTTTTCTAGTGAAATCAGGAAAAAGAAAGGAGAAAACTCAAAAGAGGTTCCTCCTGGTGCTCACATACATGAACCCAAATACTCTCTCAGACCTCAAAGAGAGACCTCGAGAAGGAGACTTGCTGAAGCAAAGCCACAGGGGTCTCTGAGGTTTCCCTGGCCCTGCGCCCCTGTCCTGCCTGGCTGATGTCAGCATCCCTCTGTGAGGTCACCACCTCCCCAGCACCTTTGGCCAATAGGCTGAGGTCCTGTAAAAGACCTCTGTGATGTCACTGCCACACCCACCCCTCCCCTGCACTGCTAATGTCCTGCCGCAGGCCAGACCCTTTGGAGGTTTGAGCTACTCCCTGTGGATCACCCCGCTCAATGAGTGTTCATTCTAGGAAGCAAGCCGGCTAGGCAGTAAAATATCACAAGCTGCTCCCAATACTACACTCGGTTTCTCAGAAATGAGTAGACTTTATGGCCAGAAGAGACCGTTAGAGCATCTAATCTGACCCCCTGCATATCACAGGCCTCCTGTCTACCACAATAGCTACTTTTGGGGCAAACACATTCCGGAAAGGCATCTAGTCTTTATTAATGACATCAAGAGATGGAGAATCCACCACTTTCCTTGGTAGCTTCTTCCTGTGTTCAATCATCCTCGCTGTTGAATATTTGTGCCTTATTTGTCATAGGAATTTGTCTCTTTTCACCTTCCAGCCATTGGGTCTTGTTCTGCCTTTCTGTGCTAGACTACAGAGCCCTTTAATACCCAGTATTTTCTCTCCATTAAGGCACTTCAATGAAGTCCCCTTCAATCTTCTTTTGATAAGCTAAACAGGTTGAGCTCTTTCAATAGCTCACTAGAAGGCATTTTTCTCCAGCCCTCAGAACATTTGGTGGCTCTTTGCTGCCCCAGCTCCAATTTCTAGGACCATCTTTTTCAAAGGAGGACACCAAGACTGGAGGCAGTATTCCAATAGCAGTCTCACTGCTGCTGTGTCACCTCCCTATCCTACTCACGGCTCTGCTCCTACGTCTAATGATGGCTTTAGCCCTGTTCACCACAGCATCACACTGGGAGCTCATGTTGAGTGGCTTCTCCACTCTGGCCCCTAAATCCTTTTCAGAGTCACTGCTTTCCTGGATACACGTCCCCATTCTGGAGGTGTGGCCGGCGTTCCTTGTGGCTACATATAGGACCTTGCATTGGGCTCTGCTCAAACTTGTTTTCTTTGAATGGGTCCAGCTGGCCGAATGAGCCAGATCGCTGTGTATCACTGCCCTCTCGCCATCAGGATTTACCACTCTGCCTGTATTTTGTCACCCCCCAATCTTATCCGCAGTGATTGTATGTTTTCTCCCAACAATTATTTTAAAAAATTAGTCCTTGAGAGCTTCTTCAGACCCTTAGTACCCAGGACCTGCTCCCCACAGCACAGTGAGAAATGCTGTCCAGCCCTGCTTGTACATAGGGGATAAGCACAGAACAAACGTACCTTTAGGAGCTGTGTTGTCCATAGGCTCTGAACAACATGTTGGGGGTCAGCAGATTACAAACGCACGACAGACCTGTAGTGTAGACAGGTCCCAACTGTGTCTCGGTTTCCCACCCTGGAAAATGGGGAGAACAAACAAAACCTTGATTAGCTCCATTTGATAGCTGGGGAATCCGAGGCACCCAGCGGTGCAGAGACTCGCTCATGGTCCCAAAGCCAGGAATAGAAAACAGCAGATCTGATAGCCAGGCCTGGGACCTAGCCCCAGTTATCCTGGCCTTGCTGCTCTAAGTTTAGTCACAGCCTCCATGTCTTTTCCCCCGTGTCCCTTAACCCCACGTCACTGCAGAAGAGAGATTTTCTGGTAGCCAGCTGGCTCTCCTGCATGTGGATGTCGTTCCAAAAGACGTGCTCTGGCTCAGTCCCATGCTATGGTTGGCTGAAGGAACCACTTGGTCACATTCTAGGCCCTGAGTTATACAGGAGGGGC
>NW_027056280.1:0-5788 GCF_011386835.1 Chrysemys picta bellii
TAGGGGCCGGAAGGGGCTGGGTGCTGGGAAGGACGCCGAGCCCTGAGTAGGGGGCGGGGCTTGGCTGATTAAGGGGCCCATAAAAGCGGCCGCCCAGCCAGGCAGCGGTACAGCTGCGAGCAGCGGCAGCAAACAGGGCGGCTAACATGGGAGTTTGAGAGAGAGTTCTCATTGGAGGAGAAGGTACCTGTATTTGCATCTGTCCTTGTGTGTTCTTGTGTGTTTGTTTGTAGGGGCCGGCAGGGGCTGGGTGCTGGGAAGGACGACGAGCCCTGTGTAGGGGGCGGGGCTTGGCTGATTAAGGGGCCCATAAAAGCGGCCGCCCAGCCAGGCAGCGGTACAGCTGCGAGCAGCGGCAGCAAACAGGGCGGCTAACACGGGAGTTTGAGAGAGAGTTCTCATTGGAGGAGAAGGTACCTGTATTTGCATCTGTCCTTGTGTGTTCTTGTGTGTTTGTTTGTAGGGGCCGGCAGGGGCTGGGTGCTGGGAAGGACGCCGAGCCCTGAGTAGGGGGCGGGGCTTGGCTGATTAAGGGGCCCATAAAAGTGGCCGCCCAGCCAAGGCAGCGGTACAGCTGCGAGCAGCGGCAGCAAACAGGGCGGCTAACGGGGGAGTTTGAGAGAGAGTTCTCATTGGAGGAGAAGGTACCTGTATTTGCATCTGTCCTTGTGTGTTTGTTTGTAGGGGCCGGCAGGGGCTGGGTGCTGGGAAGGACGCCGAGCCCTGTGTAGGGGGCGGGGCTTGGCTGATGAAGGGGCCCATAAAACGGCCGACCAGCCGCGAGCAGCGGCAGCAAACAGGGCGGCTAACAGGGGAGTTTGAGAGAGAGTTCTCATTGGAGGAGAAGGTACCTGTATTTGCATCTGTCCTTGTGTGTTCTTGTGTGTGTGTTTGTTTGTAGGGGCTGGCAGGGGCTGGGTGCTGGGAAGGACGCCGAGCCCTGTGTAGGGGGCGGGGCTTGGCTGATTAAGGGGCCCATAAAAGCGGCCGCCCAGCCAGGCAGCGGTACAGCTGCGAGCAGCGGCAGCAAACAGGGCGGCTAACACGGGAGTTTGAGAGAGAGTTCTCATTGGAGGAGAAGGTACCTGTATTTGCATCTGTCCTTGTGTGTTCTTGTGTGTTTGTTTGTAGGGGCCGGCAGGGGCTGGGTGCTGGGAAGGACAACGAGCCCTGAGTAGGGGGCGGGGCTTGGCTGATTAAGGGGCCCATAAAAGCGCCCGCCCAGCCAAGCAGCGGTACAGCTGCGAGCAGCGGCAGCAAACAGGGCGGCTAACAGGGGAGTTTGAGAGAGAGTTCTCATTGGAGGAGAAGGTACCTGTATTTGCATCTGTCCTTGTGTGTTCTTGTGTGTGTGTTTGTTTGTAGGGGCCGGCAGGGGCTGGGTGCTGGGAAGGACGCCGAGCCCTGAGTAGGGGGCGGGGCTTGGCTGATTAAGGGGCCCATAAAAGCGGCCGCCCAGCCAGGCAGCGGTACAGCTGCGAGCAGCGGCAGCAAACAGGGCGGCTAACACGGGAGTTTGAGAGAGAGTTCTCATTGGAGGAGAAGGTACCTGTATTTGCATCTGTCCTTGTGTGTTCTTGTGTGTTTGTTTGTAGGGGCCGGCAGGGGCTGGGTGCTGGGAAGGACGCCGAGCCCTGTGTAGGGGGCGGGGCTTGGCTGATTAAGGGGCCCATAAAAGCGGCCGCCCAGCCAGGCCGCGGTACAGCTGCGAGCAGCGGCAGCAAACAGGGCGGCTAACACGGGAGTTTGAGAGAGAGTTCTCATTGGATGAGAAGGTACCTATATTTGCATCTGTCCTCGTGTGTTCTTGTGTGTTTGTTTGTAGGGGCCGGCAGGGGCTGGGTGCTGGGAAGGACGCCGATCCCTGTGTAGGGGGCGGGGCTTGGCTGATTAAGGGGCCCATAAAAGCGGACGCCCAGCCAGGCAGCGGTACAGCTGCGAGCAGCGGCAGCAAACAGGGCGGCTAACAGGGGAGTTTGAGAGAGAGTTCTCATTGGAGGAGAAGGTACCTGTATTTGCATCTGTCCTTGTGTGTTCTTGTGTGTGTGTTTGTTTGTAGGGGCCGGCAGGGGCTGGGTGCTGGGAAGGACGCCGAGCCCTGAGTAGGGGGCGGGGCTTGGCTGATTAAGGGGCCCATAAAAGCGGCCGCCCAGCCAGGCAGCGGTACAGCGGCAGCAAACAGGGCGGCTAACAGGGGAGTTTGAGAGAGAGTTCTCATTGGAGGAGAAGGTACCTGTATTTGCATCTGTCCTTGTTTGTTCTTGTGTGTTTGTTTGTAGGGGCCGGAAGGGGCTGGGTGCTGGGAAGGACGCCGAGCCCTGAGTAGGGGGCGGGGCTTGGCTGATTAAGGGGCCCATAAAAGCGGCCGCCCAGCCAGGCAGCGGTACAGCTGCGAGCAGCGGCAGCAAACAGGGCGGCTAACATGGGAGTTTGAGAGAGAGTTCTCATTGGAGGAGAAGGTACCTGTATTTGCATCTGTCCTTGTGTGTTCTTGTGTGTTTGTTTGTAGGGGCCGGCAGGGGCTGTGTGCTGGGAAGGACGCCGAGCCCTGAGTAGGGGGCGGGGCTTGGCTGATTAAGGGGCCCATAAAAGTGGCCGCCCAGCCAAGGCAGCGGTACAGCTGCGAGCAGCGGCAGCAAACAGGGCGGCTAACGGGGGAGTTTGAGAGAGAGTTCTCATTGGAGGAGAAGGTACCTGTATTTGCATCTGTCCTTGTGTGTTTGTTTGTAGGGGCCGGCAGGGGCTGGGTGCTGGGAAGGACGCCGAGCCCTGAGTAGGGGGCGGGGCTTGGCTGATTAAGGGGCCCATAAAAGCGGCCGCCCAGCCAGGCAGCGGTACAGCTGCGAGCAGCGGCAGCAAACAGGGCGGCTAACACGGGAGTTTGAGAGAGAGTTTTCATTGGAGGAGAAGGTACCTGTATTTGCATCTGTCCTTGTGTGTTCTTGTGTGTTTGTTTGTAGGGGCCGGCAGGGGCTGGGTGCTGGGAAGGACGCCGAGCCCTGTGTAGGGGGCGGGGCTTGGCTGATTAAGGGGCCCATAAAAGCGGCCGCCCAGCCAGGCAGCGGTACAGCTGCGAGCAGCGGCAGCAAACAGGGCGGCTAACACGGGAGTTTGAGAGAGAGTTCTCATTGGAAGAGAAGGTACCTGTATTTGCATCTGTCCTTGTGTGTTCTTGTGTGTTTGTTTGTAGGGGCCGGCACGGGCTGGGTGCTGGGAAGGAGGCCGAGCCCTGAGTAGGGGGCGGGGCTTGGCTGTTTAAGGGGCCCATAAAAGCGGCCGCCCAGCCAGGCAGCGGTACAGCTGCGAGCAGCGGCAGTAAACAGGGCGGCTAACAGGGGAGTTTGAGAGAGAGTTCTCATTGGAGGAGAAGGTACCTGTATTTGCATCTGTCCTTGTGTGTTCTTGTGTGTGTGTTTGTTTGTAGGGGCCGGCAGGGGCTGGGTGCTGGGAAGGACGCCGAGCCCTGAGTAGGGGGCGGGGCTTGGCTGATTAAGGGGCCCATAAAAGCGGCCGCCCAGCCAGGCAGCGGTACAGCTGCGAGCAGCGGCAGCAAACAGGGCGGCTAACGGGGGAGTTTGAGAGAGAGTTCTCATTGGAGGAGAAGGTACCTGTATTTGCATCTGTCCTTGTGTGTTTGTTTGTAGGGGCCGGCAGGGGCTGGGTGCTGGGAAGGACGCCGAGCCCTGAGTAGGGGGCGGGGCTTGGCTGATTAAGGGGCCCATAAAAGCGGCCGCCCAGCCAGGCAGCGGTACAGCTGCGAGCAGCGGCAGCAAACAGGGCGGCTAACGGGGGAGTTTGAGAGAGAGTTCTCATTGGAGGAGAAGGTACCTGTATTTGCATCTGTCCTTGTGTGTTCTTGTGTGTTTGTTTGTAGGGGCCGGCAGGGGCTGGGTGCTGGGAAGGACGCCGAGCCCTGAGTAGGGGGCGGGGCTTGGCTGATTAAGGGGCCCATAAAAGCGGCCGCCCAGCCAGGGAGCGGTACAGCTGCGAGCAGCGGCAGCAAACAGGGCGGCTAACAGGGGAGTTTGAGAGAGAGTTCTCATTGGAGGAGAAGGTACCTGTATTTGCATCTGTCCTTGTGTGTTCTTGTGTGTGTGTTTGTTTGTAGGGGTCGGCAGGGGCTGGGTGCTGGGAAGGACGCCGAGCCCTGTGTAGGGGGCGGGGCTTGGCTGATGAAGGGGCCCATAAAACGGCCGACCAGCCGCGAGCAGCGGCAGCAAACAGGGCGGCTAACAGGGGAGTTTGAGAGAGAGTTCTCATTGGAGGAGAAGGTACCTGTATTTGCATCTGTCCTTGTGTGTTCTTGTGTGTTTGTTTGTAGGGGCCGGCAGGGGCTGGGTGCTGGGAAGGACGCCGAGCCCTGAGTAGGGGGCGGGGCTTGGCTGATTAAGGGGCCCATAAAAGCGGCCGCCCAGCCAAGCAGCGGTACAGCTGCGAGCAGCGGCAGCAAACAGGGCGGCTAACAGGGGAGTTTGAGAGAGAGTTCTCATTGGAGGAGAAGGTACCTGTATTTGCATCTGTCCTTGTGTGTTCTTGTGTGTGTGTTTGTTTGTAGGGGCCGGCAGGGGCTGGGTGCTGGGAAGGACGCCGAGCCCTGAGTAGGGGGCGGGGCTTGGCTGATTAAGGGGCCCATAAAAGCGGACGCCCAGCCAGGCAGCGGTACAGCTGCGAGCAGCGGCAGCAAACAGGGCGGCTAACACGGGAGTTTGAGAGAGAGTTCTCATTGGAGGAGAAGGTACCTGTATTTGCATCTGTCCTTGTGTGTTCTTGTGTGTTTGTTTGTAGGGGCCGGCAGGGGCTGGGTGCTGGGAAGGACTCCGAGCCCTGTGTAGGGGGCGGGGCTTGGCTGATTAAGGGGCCCATAAAAGCGGCCGCCCAGCCAGGCCGCGGTACAGCTGCGAGCAGCGGCAGCAAACAGGGCGGCTAACACGGGAGTTTGAGAGAGAGTTCTCATTGGATGAGAAGGTACCTATATTTGCATCTGTCCTCGTGTGTTCTTGTGTGTTTGTTTGTAGGGGCCGGCAGGGGCTGGGTGCTGGGAAGGACGCCGATCCCTGTGTAGAGGGCGGGGCTTGGCTGATTAAGGGGCCCATAAAAGCGGACGCCCAGCCAGGCAGCGGTACAGCTGCGAGCAGCGGCAGCAAACAGGGCGGCTAACAGGGGAGTTTGAGAGAGAGTTCTCATTGGAGGAGAAGGTACCTGTATTTGCATCTGTCCTTGTGTGTTCTTGTGTGTGTGTTTGTTTGTAGGGGCCGGCAGGGGCTGGGTGCTGGGAAGGACGCCGAGCCCTGTGTAGGGGGCGGGGCTTGGCTGATTAAGGGGCCCATAAAAGCGGCCGCCCAGCCAGGCAGCGGTACAGCTGCGAGCAGCGGCAGCAAACAGGGCGGCTAACACGGGAGTTTGAGAGAGAGTTCTCATTGGAGGAGAAGGTACCTGTATTTGCATCTGTCCTTGTGTGTTCTTGTGTGTTTGTTTGTAGGGGCCGGCAGGGGCTGGGTGCTGGGAAGGACGCCGAGCCCTGAGGAGGGGGCGGGGCTTGGCTGATTAAGGGGCCCATAAAAGCGGCCGCCCAGATAGGCAGCGGTACAGCTGCGAGCAGCGGCAGCAAACAGGGTGGCTAACAGGGGAGTTTGAGAGAGAGTTCTCATTGGAGGAGAAGGTACCTGTATTTGCATCTGTCCTTGTGTGTTCTTGTGTGTGTGTTTGTTTGTAGGGGCCGGCAGGGGCTGGGTGCTGGGAAGGACGCCGAGCCCTGTGTAGGGGGCGGGGCTTGGCTGATGAAGGGGCC